>NW_015386448.1:395150-415073 GCF_001527695.2 Protobothrops mucrosquamatus | reverse complement strand
AGCCGTGGATCCAGGAGGACTCCCAAGTTGCGCGCCCTCTCTGAGGGGGCCAGGGTTTCACCCCCTATAGTCAGCGATGGCGTCAGCTGACTATGCCGAGGCGCCGGCAACCACAGCCACTCGGTCTTGGAAGGGTTGAGCCTGAGTCTGTTTCTCCCCATCCAGACCCGTACGGCCTCCAGGCAGCGGGCCATCACGTCAAGGGCATCGTTGGGGTGGCCTGGGGTGGAAATGTACAGCTGAGTGTCATCAGCGTACTGATGGAAGTCCACCCCAAAGCCACGAATGATCTCCCCCAGCGGCTTTACATAAATATTGAACAGAAGGGGAGAGAGGACCGACCCCTGAGGCACCCCACAGGTTAGGGGTCTAGGAGTCGACCTCTGTCCCCCTGCCAATAAGGACTGTGTACGGTCAGTGAGGAAGGAGGAGAACCACCGCATAACGGTGCCTCCCATTCCTAACCCACCGAGACGTCGCAGCATGATACCATAGTCTACGGTATCAAAAGCCGCTGAGAGGTCCAAAAGAACAAGGACAGAGGAATATCCTCTGTCCCGGGCCCTCCAGAGATCATTAACCAACGCGACCAGTGCCGTTTCCGTGCTGTGCCCCAGCCTGAAGCCCGACTGGTATGGGTCCAGATAGACTGTTTCATCCAGGTGCCGAGGGAATTGCTGCGCAACCACACTCTCAACAACCTTCGCCACAAAGCGAAGGTTGGAGACCGGGCGATAATTGGCCAACTCATCTGGGTCCAGGGAAGGCTTCTTGAGGAGGGGCCTCACAACGGCCAATTTAAGGGCCGCAGGGAAGACACCCTCCTGCAAACTGGGTCTCCGTTATTACTTAAAAAGAAAAATAGAAAGCAACCGCTATTTTGCAAGACTGCCAAATCTCACAAGATCTCTGTATTTCTCATGAGATCTCAGAAGCCAGTGCCAAAAACCTGATGGGATTTAGATTATTTTGAAAGCTATTAACAAATGCAGGGTGGGGGAAGATTAAAACTGCACAATGGTGCACACGTTCGAAAAAGCTGATGAACGTTGTGTTCTCAGGAGAACCCTGTTTTGTAATTGGAAGGACTGACAATCCCCATTTATCGCACTAAGATTGCGTTGGAATTACTACTGTACGAAGTCTCCGTTAGCACATACTGTAATTGTTACACTGGCAATTCTCAACCAAAGGAAAGAGCCTCAGAGGATTGTAATTACGCAAGGAGTGTAGACTGCAGAAAACTTGTCTCTGCATCTCGTACTTTGCTGCGTTTTTCCGATTAAATAAGTGAGCGGGCAGATCGACCATCTAGAATTATGGGTACATTTCAATAAAACAGGATCAATATCATTAAGAGCAGCAATACTTGAAAAGAAGATCTGTTTATGGACTCAGGATGTCCAAGTCTAAGAATTAAAAACAGGCCACTGTTTTTAAAACATTGCAAAGAATGTTTTAATATCTGAATTAGAAAAAAAGAAAACACTTCAGCTGACGATCACGGAAACACATATAGATAGTCCTCAACTTACAACAGTTCGTTTAGTGACTGTTCAAAGTTACAATGACACTGGAAAAGTGACTTAGGACTGTTTTTCATGCTTATGACCACTACAGCACACACACCTCCAGTCACGTTAAACAAAATTGGGATGATTGGCAACCAGCTCACATTTATGAGGGCTGCAGTGTCTCCTGGGGTGAAGGGGGTCCCCTTTTACGGCCTTCTGGCAAAGTCAGTGGGGAAGCCAGATTCATTGAACAACCATGTTACTAACTTAACAACTGCAGTGATTCACTTAACAACTGTGGTAAGAAAGGTCAAAAAATGCAGCAAAACCCATTTAACAACTGCCTTGCTTAACGATGGAAATATTGGGCTCAGTTGTGGCCGTACGTTGAGGGCTAGATATAACAGATTAATCAGCAACTGCCATCCCATTTTATTTGGCTGGAACAGGGTGAGGGGCTGGGTGGAAGGCTAAGGATTTTGTTCTACGGCAGGGGTGTCAAACTCAATTTCATGAGGGCCGCATCAGCATTGCGGTTGCCCTGGGGGGGCCAAGTGGGTGTGGCCAGAGTGGGTACGGCCTGCTGGGTGGGCGTGGATGGAGTGGGTGTGGCCTACTGGGTGGGTGTGGCCAGTTCTACATCATTTGCGTCAAGGGTGCCTATGGGGGGCCTGGGCAGGAGTGGGACAGATCTGAGGGTCTCTGCCAGAAGGGGGTGAGACCGGGGCAAGTGCCAAGGCATGGTCCACCGGGGCAAGTGCCAAGATGGCCACCACAAAATTGTACATTGGCTCCCGGCCAGCCTGGGCCAGGGCCAAGGCAGCGGGGGCCGTTCCCTCACTGTTTCCAGGATGGCTTCGCGGGCCACATGAAACAACTTCGCGGGCCGCATCCGGCCCCCGGGCCTTGTGGTTGACATGTCTGTTCTACAGGATTGAGTAAGGCAGTGTTTCTCAACCTTGACAATTTTAAGGCATGTGGACTTCAACTCCCAGAATTCCACAGCCAGCAATGCTGGCTGTGGAATTCTGGGAGTTGAAGTCCACATGCCTTAAAATTGTCAAGGTTGAGAAACACTGGAGTAAGGCCTATAAAAGTCCAGCTACTGACTCCTTCCTTCCACGCTCCATCTGCACAGTGAGAAGTAAAGAGGCATCACAGACCCTAATGGTCTCAAGGGAACCCCCTTGACGGGGGATATAATTACGTCAAGACTTTGCATAAAATTAGACGTGCATTGCCACAAAAACTGCACTGCCCTCTTAAAAGGAGCCCTTGCCGTTTAGTAGGCTCCACTTGCCTTACACAATCAAAGCCCTGCTTCTTTTTGATGTGCACTGCATTAATCAGAAGATTAAAGAAGAAAAAAGCAGATCTAAAGAGGGTTCGTCTTTGATGTACAGAGCACCTTATGTGCCCACTTAAAAACGTACCGTTATGCTGCAGGATTCTCCATCACGTTCAGAACGAAAGTCCACGTTTCCAAGGTGCAGGATGGCAGCGAGTATTTTAAAAATGGTCATCTGATAGGACTCCTTTACTCCTGAAAAACATGATTGATATCCAATTTTCAAGTGCCTGAACAGCAATTGCCAGCAGTCTCGGCGAGCATGACATACGACCAGGGATGCTGGAAGGCGGATTTTCAGCAAAATCTGGACCGTCATAAATTGCCCATCCCGGGACCACAAACATCACAGTTTAGGGGAAAAGGAAGCTGCCTTCTCTTTAACTTGGGGAGGGTGGACCTATACATTTTGGGTGACATGCCAGCATTCACCAACTCCCAACAACAGCTGCAGGCAGTCTTTGAACCGTTCTAAGTTATAACGGCCCTGAAAAAGTGACTTATGACTGGTTTTACGACCATTGTAGCAGCCTCATGCTCACATTATCAAAACTGGGGCGCTTGGCCACTGGCCTGTATTTGTGAGAGTTGCAGAGGCCTGGTGATCACGGGATCACCCTGTGTGATCTTCCCAGTTGACTCCCAACAAGCAAAGTCAATGGGGGAGGCCAGATTCGCTTAACGACCGCACGATTCACTTAACATCTGCAGTGATTCGCTTAACTGTGGCAAAAAAGATCTCGCTGAACAAGTTGTTCAGCAACAGAAACGTGCTTGTAAGCTGAAACTACCTATATTCCCGAATGCACACCCTTTTCTTGCACAATTTTTGGAGGCTGGGGAAGCCATGCAAGAATTGTGTGGGCTCTTACGCAGCCCCTGGAAGACCCACAACAGGGTCTGGGCTCTTGTGCAGTCTTCACCGCCTCCCAAAATGAATTTTACTAATTATTTTTGTCATTATTGATGGTAATGATAGCATCACACATGACTGGGCCGTATTTTTTTTAAATAAATAAATGAAAATGCAAAGAATTATTTCTCTTGTGCTTGGGGCATGTGTGTAAGACACAACAGCAGAGTCAAGATAGGTATTTTGAGCACAAAAGATTCACCATCACTCCTTTAAGTCCTTCTATTCCCATTTTAGCCCCTGAATAGTGACTGGCAACACAAGAAACCACAATGTGAATAAGCAACAAAAAGAAATCATACTCTAGTAAAGGGCCAAGGAAGTGTCTTCACAGAGCATCCAACCACAGGTGTGTGCATACACACTCACACACTTTTTTAAGCACAACACAAATGGTACTAAGAAATTCTATCCTACAAGCAGCACTATGTAAAATTTACTTTCTAACCTCATGCTGCTCCTTACAGTTTCTGCCAATACTGAATACTGAAGATAACTACGTTAAATATTAAATATGTGCAGCTTATCAAGCAAACCAATTATTTAATTAAACTGGTAACCTATAAAAGTCTTAGCAAAGGCCATTGGACAGTATACACAAATGTCTCCAAGGTTTACACCAGGGGTCTTCCAACTTGGCCCTTTTATGACTTGTGGACTTCAACTCCCAGAATTCCTCAGCCAGGCACGCGTGCCTGGCTGAGGAATTCTGGGAGTTGAAGTCCATAAGTCATAAAAGGGCCAAGTTGGAAGACCCCTGGTTTACACTGATGTTTGTCCAACTCGGCAAGTTTAAGATGCATCTGGCTGGGGGATTCTGGGAGTTGAAGTCCACACGTTAAGTTGACAAGTCTAAAAAACTTTACACTGTAGGGTCCTTGATGCTCTCTGAGCTTGGTGGACTGACGATGTTACCCAGTATGGTAATGAGACGTCTGCAAGAAAACCACCAAGCTCAAAGAGCACCAAGGACCCCACAGTTCAACCCTGAGCTACAAATATTCTCTTCTATCGAAACTTAGCAATATTATGAAAAGTTCCTGAAGGGTAACTCTAAATCTTTGTGCAGGATAGCTGTATCGGCCACATGTTCTCCTAGGAAGCAGCCCAACGTGGCACGGAGCCCTTACCAAGCAGGGCGAAGGCTTGCCTCGTCTTCTCAAAATCCTCGGCGTCATCAACTCCTTCAAGGGATGTGTCTCCCCCCAAAGACGTGTAGAAAAAGTCTTTGGCATCCACTAGAAGACAAAGAAGCAAAAGCAAGTTAAGGGGGGAAATGTTGGGCTTACGTCACGTTTCCCACAAAGTCTTGGCTAAGCTTGAAACCTGAGCCCACCAGGCAAGAATCTGTGTGCACAATAAGCACAGGAGAATGATGCATCACACCACATCAGCTCCACCCAGGACCCAGTCGGTCCATTTCTGGTCTTCCATCACGGTCATTTGAGGCAGTTCTTTAAACTCCCATTGGCTCTTCAGTAAACCAAGAGGTGGTGGTGGTGGTTGTTGTTGTTAGTTGCGAAGTCGTGTCCGACCCATCATGACCCCATGGACGTTCCTCCAGGCCTTCCTGTCCTCTACCATCTTCTGGAGTCCATTGACGCTCCCGCCTCCTGCTTCAGGGACTCCATCCAGCCCCCTCCTTCTCTGTCGTCCCCTTCTTCTATTATTGCCCTCCATCTTTCCCATCCTTAGGCTCTTCTCCAGGGAGTCTTTCCTTCTCCTTAGGTGCCAAAGGACTTGAGTTTCCACTTCAGGATCTGGCCTTCTAAAGAGCAGTCGGGGTTGATCTCCTCCAGGACTGACCGGTTGGATCGCCTTGCAGTCCGGGGGACTCGCAGGAGTCTTCTCCAGCACCAGAGTTCAAAGGCCTCACTTCTTTGGCGCTCAGCCTTTCTTAGGGTCCAACTTTCACAGCCATACATGGCAACTGGGAAAACCATGGCCTGGACTGTACACACTTTTGTTGGCAGGGTGATGTCTCTGCTTTTTAGTATGCTGTCTAGATTTGCCATAGCTTTCCTCCCCAGGAGCAAGCGTCTTTTAATTTCTTGGCTGCAGTCCCCCTCTGCGGTGATCTTGGAGCCCAGGAAGATAAAATCTGTCACTACCTCCATTTCTAAAGGATATCAATCCTGACTGTCCTTTGGAAGGACAGATACTGAAGCTGAAGCTCAAATATTTTGGCCAGCAAACGAGGAGACTCATTGGAAAAGACAATGATGCTGGGAAAGATTGAAGGCAAAAAGGAGAAGGGGACGGCTGAGGATGAAATGGATAGATAGTGTCATTGACGCAACAAACAGGCATTTGGGCAAACTCTGGCAGACAGTGGGGGCCTGGAGTACTGTGGTCCCTGGGGTCACAAAGAGTCAGACAGAATTTAGCAAGTAAACAACAACAAATCAGGCTTATCTCTGATTAGTGACAGGCAGAGGCTGCATTAGGAGTGATCTCATCCAGAGCTTTAGAGATCTCTGAGTTTCCGAGATCAACCAGATAGGAGATGGAACTGTCAAGCACCTGTTAATTCCTTCTGGATCCATAGGACAAACCGGTGGGGCCATTTTAAAGGGCCCACTGCCCATGCACAGGTCTAGGGCAGGGGTCTTCAAACTTGGCCCTTTTATGACTTGTGGACTTCAACTCCCAGCGATGCTGGCTGAGGAATTCTGGGAGTTGAAGTCCACAAGTCATAAAAGGGCCAAGTTTGAAGACCCCTGGTCTAGGGCATCCATCTGCAATTTCACAAGGAAGTGCTCTGATTATGGCAGATGTTAATGTTCTGCAACTACAGATCATCTGCTCCAAAGTGAAGACTAGGGCTAGTTTGTGCCCAACTCTGTGTGTCAGGGCCACAATTTCAAGCCACAAGTGCATGGATGCCATGGAGATCATAAACTCACCAGATCCTCCCTTAGAGAATGGAAACAGAAAGCAGGAAAAGCCTGGGGAACTTCAACACCGTTCCTGGGGCGATTTCAAAATTGTCATGTTAGACTGCAGTCTGCTTATTTTGTTTCCTAAAACCAATTCTGCCGCTGTTTGTACAACTTCCTTCTTCCTCTAGAGCAGTGTTTCTCAACCTTGACCATTTTAAGGCATGTGGACTTCAACTCCCAGAATTTCACAGCCAGCTATGCTGGCTGTGAAATTCTGGGAGTTGAAGTCCACATGCCTTAAAATGGTCAAGGTTGAGAAACACTGCTCTAGACACAGTTCTTTTTCTTGGAAATGCTAGGCTCCACAAATTTATTATTTGGAGTTTCAGGAATTATTTGAAGGTAAAAGTAAAATACAACAGAGCTTTTTCATTGGGGAGGCTGAATTCTGGGTACAAAAATAGCCCGCTTACCTAGTGAGAGATCCTTCAGTTCTGGGAGAGCCGCAGAGGCACACAGCTGGTAGAAAATGTGGTAGTTCCGCTCATCGGCTGCCTGAGAGAGAACACTGGTTTACTTGCAGAGAAATGAGCCACAGTTAATTAAATATCACTCAGCCTCATTTCTGGAGAGCTTGTGAGACTGCAAATTAAGGAGCACTTTATTCGCCTATCGCCTTGCAGGTGGTCCTCGCTTTACAACCATTAGTAGGACCTGCAACGGAGTCCCTTTCCTCTTTCTCTAGATTTATTCAGACTCAGATTTCACACACATTTCTTCAAGGTAAGAATGGGTTTTAAATATATATATATATATATATAATCTACAATTAGCTTTGATCTAATTCAGGGGTAGTCAACCTTGGCTCTTTTATGACTCGTGGACTTCAACTCCCAGAATCCCTGAGCCAGCACAGCTGGCTCAGGAATTCTGGGAGTTGAAGTCCACGAGTCATAAAAGAGCCAAGGTTGACTACCCCTGATCTAATTAAACTATGAGATGAGTGTTAAGTAAATGGCAAACAAACTGGCACTGTCCTGATTATGGTTATGGAAGCGTGGGAGGGGGTCCAAAAGCAGGGTCCTTAGAACTGACGAGGGACCGATTGTCTTCATTCCATAGCCGAAGGACGGAGGCTGGAGAAGGGCCCCTTTCCAATTAAGCTTTTATGGATTGTAGGCCTAATACGAGTCTACAGCCTTGGGATTTTCTAGAGGTTTCCGATCCATCAACTAGCCAGAACTGATCCTGCTTAAGTGACTCTGATGACTCAGCGTGTCTCTTCTAATTAGGATCTAAAGGGAGATGTTATGTATGTCACCTTAATCTCAAATGGACAAAGCAGAAACGATGGAGGGATAAAGGTACAAAAACACAACGCTCAAGCCAATATTGGTCCATAGCTACAAATAACTTACCACCACAAATTCTTGACTTACCACCACAAATGATCCCAAATTTTCCTTGCTGAGCAAGACGGCCATTAAGCCAGTTCTGCCCCATTTTGCTATCTTTCTTGCCACAGAAGGCAACTGGGCTTTCTCTCTTTTTCCCCCCCCTTGAAACGTTTCGCTTCTCATCCAAGAAGCTTCTTCAGTTCTGAGTGAAGGACTGGCATTCTTCGGAAGCAAAGAAGCTTCTTGAAGGAGAAGCGAAATGTTTTCAAGTGAAAATCTTTGGGACAACCGTGACCCGGATGACGCAGAGTCTTCATAGACACTTTTCCCCGCCCCGGTTGTTAAGTGAATCACTGCAGTTGTTAAGTTAGTAACATAGTTGTTAAGTGAATCTGGCTCCCTATTCACTAGCTGAGAGGAGGAGATGATGAACAATGATATATATCAATATATCTATATATCTATATATCTGTATCTATCTCTATCTCTATCTCTCTATCTATCTATCTATCTATCTATCTCTCTATCTATCTATCTATCTATCTATCTATCTATCTATCTATCTATCTATCTATCTATCTATCTATCTATCTATCTATCTATCTATCTATCTATCTATCTATCTATATCTATCTCTATACCTATACCTATATCTCTATATATCTATATACCTATATATAAATTATAATATATAAATAATAAATAAATAAATAAATGATAAATAAGCTAACCTGGAATACAACTCTTGATTTCTCAAGCAGGTACGTCCTCATGTTGGCACCAATGATTCGGTATCTTTTATCAAAGCCGATCTGAATGTATTTCCCAAAACGGCTGCTATTGTCATTCCGAGTTGTTTTCGCATTGCCGATTGCCTTGATGAAATTAATAAAATGTTAAAAATATCCTATCTTTTTTTCAACCATATTCATTTATCTCACAGGTATACGTCGTAAGTTAATTGCATATAACTAAAAAAACACATAAAGACAAAGGCCGAGAGAATGAAAGATGGAGATAGCAGCATTTCTTGAAGATGAAGCGCTACACTCTTTAACAAGATCATAAAATATCTTTCAGCCTTCTCCCCTCTACCTGTGGAGCAAAAACCAGCAATGATTGATTTTACAAGCTTGTTTTATTAGAGTGTTAACAATGAAGTCGGCAGCAAAGTAATTATGACAAGATTTTGTTATCATATTTAATTAACACTCTAGATTCTCTAGATCAGCATTTCTACACATATACCGACAGACATAGAATTTTAAGCAACCTTCAATTTCATAACAAATACACTCGTTATAACTAATGCAATAAAGTGTGTATTTACATGAATTTATTTGGAGACAGACTTATGCTACAACAGACTGCAGTTTTCAAGCAAGACACAGAAGTTTACTTCACTCATTCTTTGACTTGTTTGGTTTTGGCCTATTGTGTGGTGTGAATCCAGCCATTGTTGCTGGCGGATCATGGTTTGTGGTGTATTATCTTACATGGACCCAAACAACTGTGTTTTATTCAAAGAATCCCGATTTACCATAATTAGTCTACAGTTTTTGCTGTCTACAGTGTTTGCCTTCTAAGAGAGATCAATGGCAGCTTTCAGTTCTGGATACAGCTTCACTGATTGATTTTTATTTTTTTTTACTACATGTAAAGTTGGGACAAAGCCACATATTTGCTTCTTAATAGCTCAGAATTTGAGATAAACTGATTACGGTAAAGCAATTGACTTGAACTGTGCTTCCAAAGGTATTACTGAAACTGTGCTTAGCAACCGGGCTTGCTAAGTGACCAACAGCTTATATAACAACAGAACTTAGCAGTATGCCTCTAAAAATACTAGCCAAAACTAAAATTAATAACAACAACACACTGGCATAGAAAATAGTGTCTTATATCAAGAATTCACAACTCTGGATCTTAATTTAAGCTTTAATGAAGGCATGGATTTTGGTTTTAAAAGTTGATTAAAAGCAAAAATAATAATAACGCCTTCATGCAGATAATCTTCTGCTCCTATTTTCTACCTTATTGGAGTTTTTGAAATATGAACAGATTTTTTTTATGCAATGTCCACAGACATAGAACAACGTGGTAATAAAAGTCCTTTGACAGATATTAGAAAAGGAGAAGCAAAGCTATTAAATTCTCAAGATATAAATATGTCACTTAGTCTTTTAGTAACGTTCCTTCATAGGAAGGGATCCCAGTAATTGCTGCACTTAAGCACAATGCACTTTTGTGCAGTGGTGGGATTCAAATAGGTGAACAGCCGGTTCTCTGTCTGGATGCCACTTCTGGAAGTCCATTCTGGGTCTGGGCAACAAAAAATTAGCTCCCGGTTCTGCCGAACTGGTGCAAACCAGCTGAATCCCACCACCGCCCTCCTAGTGTTATGTGGGTCAATTGGGGCATTCACACAGCAAACTAAAGCATAACATGTTTTAACATTTGTTTGGGAAAGCCTTATTGTAATGCAGAACCTCGGATCCAGTCACTATCTTTCTGCCTGTGACTAAAACCCTCAAATACTAAAATTCAAGGAAAGAATTTAAGGTAAAGAAGAAAACTAATCGCTACTTACACCGATAGTAAAGAATATTTGTAGCTCAGGGTTGAATTATGGGGTCCTTGGCGCTCTCTGAGATTAATGGATTTCTTGCTGATGTTTCATCACCCAACTAGGTAACATCATCAGTGCTAGAATGGAGGGCGGGTTGCTCTCTGTTTATATATGTTACCCTCAATGTCTGAAATTGGGCATTTTATAGAATGCCTAGGAAATCTATAGAATGCCCAAAATGGGATGTCAAAGTATGAAATGCTTAAGATTTCACACATTTCCTAGACCAGTGGTGGCGAACCTATGGCACTGGTGCCAGAGGTGGCACTCGGAGCCCTCTCTGTGGGCACACGTGCCGTTGCCCCAGCCTCGCCTCCCCCTGTGACCCCCTCCTCTCCAGCAGCCCCCCTGGAGGAGAGTCGCCCCCGAGTGTGGCCCACGCGGAGCAGCGCAGCCAAGGACATGGCAGCCAGGCAGCGTAGACAAGACTCTGCCCTCACACCCCATCGTGCACAGTTGATGCTGTGGGGCGCGGGCAGAGGGCGTGGCCGCAATGGTGCTGCTGGGCTGCCTGGGCGATCTGCGGCCGGCCCTGGAGGCGGTGAGTGGCCCTGTGGGCAGGTGGGGGGGCGGAGCAGGGGTGGGGCCAGTTTTTGGGCACTCGGTCTCTAAAAGGTTCCCCGTCATTGTTCTAAGTCTTTAAAGCTCAGCCCCTGAAAGAGGCGGATGGGGAGGGTTTGGGCAGCTTTTTCAAAGAGGGAGAAATATGTTTCGTTTCTGAGAAATCTTTCTGATGTTCCTCTCGGTCAGTCCTGCGGCTGCAGCTTACGCAGCAGCAGTATTAAGGGCTGCCCTGTAGAGTTCATTATGGTCGCCCAAAGGTTTTACTTTTCACCTCAAAAATCAAACCCTGGTACGGAAATAAAATGAAATTCAATTAAGATACTCATCACCGAGCATTAGGGCCGTGTTGGCCTCGCCGGCTCACACCACCGTTTAATTTTAATTGATTGGCTGCCCTGAGGCCTTTGCACATCTCTGACCCGATTTCGGAAACTGCCTGCGTCAGCCCAGCCGAAGGACGGGGAGGGCGAGCGAGCTGAAAGGCGGCCCCGAGGGAGAAGACACGGAAGGAGACTATTCGTAGCTCAGGGCTGACGTGAGGGTCCTGGGCGCTCTCTGAGCTGGCTTGTTTTCCTGCAGACGTTTCATGACCCAACTAGGTAGCCTCATCAGGGCTCGTCACAAGCTCAGAGAGCACCAAGGACCCCACACAGAAAACATTTACACAGAGGGCTGAAAACTCTCACAAATCTGCTAAGACGTCTGAAAAATACCCCCTGGTAATATTGACTGACATTCCATTAGAGCAGGGGTCTTCCAACTGGGCCCTTTTATGACTTGTGGACTTCAACTCCCAGAACTCCTCAGCCAGGCAGAGCATCCAACCACAGGCGTGTGCATACACACTCACACACTTTTTTAAGCACAACACAAATGGTACTAAGAAATTCTACCCTACAAGCAGCACTACCTAAGATCTACTTTCTCACCTCATGCTGCTCCTTACAGTTTCTGCCAATACTGAATACTGAAGATAACTACGTTAAATATTAAATATGTGCAGCTTATCAAGCAAACCAATTACTTAATTAAACTGGTAACCTATAAAAGTCTTAGCAAAGGCCATTGGACAGTATACACAAATGTCTCCAAGGTTTACACCAGGGGTCTTCCAACTTGGCCCTTTTATGACTTGTGGACTTCAACTCCCAGAATTCCTCAGCCAGGCACACGTGCCTGGCTGAGGAATTCTGGGAGTTGAAGTCCACAAGTCATAAAAGGGCCAAGTTTGAAGACCCCTGCATTAGAAGGGGCGTTGTCTTACCTGAACGCCTTTTCTCAGCACAGAGATGGAGAATCCACCATTGGGTAGTAGACTGTATTCCTGCCCAATCAGATCAAGTCAGCCAAAGTTGCCAGGCCGTCCTGGACCGTTGATCTTTGACGCGAGCGTAGCCATTGACTGACAGCAAGACGTTGTGGCTCACCAAACTAACTGACCCTATGCTTATACAAAAATGTACAAGGGAGGGAGGTGGATTCTCCATCTCTGTGCTGAGAAAAGGCGTTCAGGTAAGACAACGCCCCTTCTCCAGCACTTGAGATGGAGAATCCACCATTGGGACATACCAAAGCCTACTGTCCCTGAGGGTGGGTAGTAGACTGGTCCCGAGTGGCACTTTGGGATAAAACCTGTTGGAGAACCCTCCTTCCGAATGAAGCCTCAGCCGAGGCAAACTTGTCAATTTTATAGTGCCTAATGAAAGGAGATGGCGAAGCCCAAGTTGCTGCCTTGCAAACTTCCTCGATGGAAGCCTGAGTGGCCCATGCCGCCGAAGTAGCCGCACTTCATGTGGAATGGGCGGTCACACCCCGCAGAACCGGCAACGACTCAGCTTTGTAAGCTCCGGCGATGCATGCCTTTATCCATCTCCCCACAGTGGAAGAGGACACTTTCCGACCTTTGGTAGATGCGTGGAAAGATACAAAGAGGGCTTCCGATTTCCGGAACTCCGCAGTCCGTGAAATATAATATTTCAGGGCTCTGCGGACATCCAAACAATGCCATTGACCCTCCAACCCATGCGACGGGTTGGAACAGAAATCAGGCAGCACTAACTCCTGTGACCTATGGAATATGGAATTAACCTTCGGAACAAAGGTAGGGTCTAATCGAAGAATAACGCTATCCTGTTGGAAAATACACAAGTCCTCCCTCACTGAAAGTGCTGCCAGTTCTGAAATACGACGAGCAGATGTGATAGCTACCAGGAAGGCCACTTTATGGGACAGAGAACAAATGTCACATGTCCTGAGGGGCTCAAATGGAGACTTAGTGATAGCCTGAAGTACCCTTGACAACTCCCAGGAGGGGTATCTGTGTACCACAGGAGGATTTTTGTTGGAGGCTCCCTTAAGGAACGACCTTATCAAGGGGTGATGACCCAGTGATTCAGCAGATTCGCATGAGAAGATCATAGACAAGGCAGCGACTTGCCTGCGAAGGGTATTGGGGGCTAAACCTTTGTCCAAACCATCCAATAAATAATCCAGAATAATTGGAACAGTAAGTGCCGCAAGTGATAACTTCCGCCCCGAACACCAGGATTGAAAATTTTTCCACGTGGCCTCATAAATGCGGTTCGTGGACGGACGGCGCGATGCCTGAATAATATTTATAACCCCTTGTGAGCAGCTCTCCCCAGCTAAGATCGAGCGCTCAAGTGCCAGACGGCTAACTGGAGCCACTGGGGCTCGGGATGGAGAATGGGACCCTAGGAGAGGGAAATCTGATCCGACGGAATCCGCCATGGTTCGCTGATTGAAAGATTCACCAGATCTGCAAACCAAGGCCTCCGTGGCCAAAAGGGGGCCACCAGGAGAACCTCCGCTCGCTCCTGAAGAATCTTGCGGATTACCGCTGGCAGAATTGGCAGAGGGGGAAACGCGTAAAGCAAGCCCTGCGGCCAAGGACTCCGAAGGGCATCCGTCCGTTCCGCCCCCACCGTCGGAAAACGGGCGAAAAAACGCTGAAGATGGGCATTGCACTGGGACGCGAAGAGGTCCACTAGAGGAAGACCGAAACGGTGGCAAATTTCTTTGAAATTCTCGGGTGGAGTCTCCACTCCGCGTGATCTATCGTCGATCTGCTCAGAAGATCGGCCTGTGTGTTTGCCACCCCCGAAATATGGTCTGCCATGATAGATGCCAGATTGCGTTCCACCCAGAGACCCAATGAAAGAGCTTCGGACATCAGGCTCCGAGATCGGGTTCCCCCTTGTCGATTTATATGTGCCTTGGCTGCCACATTGTCCGTGAGGACCAGAACGTGGCGAAAATGTCGAAGCGCTAGATGGATGGCCCTCAACTCTAGCCAATTTATATTGTGCCGCAGATCTGATGCGGACCAACGGCCCTGTACCCAGTGAGACTGAATGTGAGCCCCCCAACCGAACAGGCTGGCGTCGGTCGTGAGAACAATCCTGTCTGGTTCCTTGAAACACAACCCCTTGAGAACGGCTGGTGACAGCCACCAGCTTAGGGAACGTAGTACGTGGTGAGGAAGAACCACTCTGTTGAGGGAAGCACTGAGGTTCCGCCTCTGGAAGGGAAGCATGAACCTTTGTAGTTCCCTGGCATGGAGCTTTGACCATGGCACTATTGCTATAGCTGAAATCATCTTCCCTAACAATTGGGAGAGACTGACCAGCGTCGCCGACCGACTGCTGCGAAGTCGAAGAATCGACTCCCGTATGCCGTCCCTGCGATCTTGAGAGAGGTACACCCGGCATTCCAAGGTGTCTATGACAGCTCCCAGGTGTAAGAGCCTTGTTGTGGGAATTAAGTGGCTCTTTTGAAAATTTGGGGGGTAGGAGACAAATTCCAAATGTAGACCGTGACGGATCGTGTTGATTACCCACGTATCCGTGGTGGTAGTCTCCCAACGGTGGGCGAACAGGGAGAGTCTGCCCCCTATGGGAGGTGTCGTTGAAGACACCTGGAATGGCGGAAAGGTCTATTGTTCCCCCGAAAGGGCCGTTTCCCCTGAGGTTGTTGTCTGGGACCGGGATTTTGTCTGTCAGGCTGCCTATCTTGCCTGTCCTGCCTTGGCGGGAAGGAGCGAAAAGGCTGTGAATAAGCGTATCTTACCCCCCCCCGAAAGGACTGCTTTCTTTGAAAGTAACCAGCCCTCTTGTTTGGACGTTTGAGTAGGTCTTTGAGGACCTTGCGTTTGTCCTTGTTCTCTGTTAAATATGGATTCAGAGAATCCCCAAACAATTTAGAACCCTGATAGGGAGCCGCTGCCAATTTCCATTTGGATTTGGCATCCGCTTGCCAATTTTTCAGCCAGAGCATACGTCTTCCAGTGATGTTGGACGCCATAGCCCTGGAAGAAAACCTAGCGGCCTGCAAGGATGCGTCCGACGCATATTCAGTGGCTGCCACCATTTTGCTGAGATCCAAGTGCGTGCGGACATCCTCCGCTGGAATCCGGGCTTGGAGTTCCCGGAGCCAGGTGAGGGCGGCCCTGGTGAAGAAAGAGGCCGAAGTTGCGGTCCTGATCGCCCAGGCAGCTGCCTGGTGCGTTCTCTTGTAGGTGGACCCGCACTTGCGATCCTCAGCCTTAAGGGCCTCTGAAAACTCACCGGATATGGCCGTGGCCGATACCAGGGGCCCTAAGGGTTCGTCCACCTCCGGAATTTTTAATGCTTCCTCCAGCTCCTTGGCAACATTATACAGTTTCTTATCTGTGTTATCTGGTAAGGGAAGTGACGCCGGAGAGGACCACTGCTTCTTGATTGCGGTCAGAAACAGGGAAGGACAGGGAATACGGTGTTGTGTTGCGACAGGTTCAACGTAAACTGGAGCCGCCTCCAGATCTGGAAGAGCGGGAGCCTCAGTTGATGAGGATCCCTGTCCTAGATGAGCCATAGACGTGGCCTTACGCAGGATGGTGACAAAAAAGGCAGGGTTAAATAAGCCCGTAAATGCAGGAGCCTCTGGAGGAACGTCTTCCTCCTCTGACATTAGAATTTCCTGACCAGGGGGAGGTTGGTTGAGGTATGAGTCCTCAGAAACAACAGACCCAGAAGGAGAAGATGGAACATAATGAGCCTCCACCTCAGGTTGGGAAAGAGGGGTTGGAAGGGAAGAGATTGGCCTAGCCGCCCTGGCCCTGGTGTCAAGGGCATGGTCGACTGCTTGTTTAATTAATAGCGCCAGACGCTCTTTTGAAAGAAAGGGAATCGGTTCAGCTGGGCAGAGCCCCGCCGCAGTAGGTGTAAAAGTGGCCTCAGGACTCCCCTGCGCTACCCTAGACGTGGAGGGTTGGGGAGCTGGGGGAACCTGCTCCAATCTGCCCTGTGCGGGGGAAGGGAAGCAATCCCCACTCGACCAAACACCCCTGGGAGAAGTTGACACCCCTAGGGGTAATTCCAAGTTTAATCCCGCAGACCCATGAGTCTCCAGCCTAGCTCTCTTCTGTGCTTTGGAGAACTCCTTTTCCAAGGCTTGGTGCCTCCTGGTAGCTTGTTTATCAGTCTGTTTAGACGTTTTGGTGGTAGAACGGCTCTTATGGGTCGCTTTACCAGTGCCTTCCGGACCAGGAGTACCTGATGAGGAAGGCGGGGCACTCATTGAGGAAAGAGAAGTTTCCTCCATTTTCCGATAACACTGAAACACAATAGGGGGTTTCTGTTATCAGGAAAATGTCAAACACTGGGTAAGGACAGACGGACTACAGGGACGCCTGGAACCCAGGTATAATCCCGGTTGGATAAGGACAGGTACACTGCTGGGGCACCTGGAATCCAAGGGAGAAACCACATACGAATAAGGACAGACACTCTATAAGGGGAGCCTGGAATTCGTACTGAAAATACTGTGGATAAGAACAGACACGCTGATGGGGAGTCTGGAATCCCAGTACAGTGCCAATTAATCTGTGCCAATTAATCAATTCCAAATGAAGGACCAGGAGACACCAAATTTGAGTCCAATGAGCCAATTGTAACCAGAAGTTTTTTGGGCCAAGAATAAAGGAAGGGATCTGCCTCTATATGCAGAAAAGAAGAGCACAAAATGGCGGCCTCACTAAAATGGCGGCCTACCTTACTACAGAAAAATGGTAACCCAGTATTACCACCCTTGGCAGAAAGGAAAACTTGATTGCCAATTGGAAATTATGCAAGAGCCCTAACTAGCTTAATTCCGTTCACCAAATAATTATTATGAGTGTATATCCAGGTTAATTTGTTTCACTGAACAAGTAATCCAATTTTTGTAGAGCAAACTGTGGTCTCAAAATGGCCACCGCGGCCTATTCAAGGACCACGAGACTCAAGATGGCGCCTCCCCGACGCCAGCAGGGCTGGGGAAATAATTTCCCCCCCTCCCCGCACTCCCTGGAGCCTCCGTTCGCCAGTGATCGAGGAAAAAAGGGAATGGAGCAAATGAACATTTCCCTATCCTCCGAACAGCAGTCCGATCGCCGATCGAAGCAGAGGCTGAACGCGCGCGCGCGCACCTCCGCACTTTTCTAGACGAAAAGGAAGGGAAAAAACCAACCGGGCTACGGGCTGCAGCCGCAGCTCCGTGCAGAAATTTAGTTTAGGAAGTGACCCAAGGGTCTCCACCCCCCTCCTCTCCGGTTTGATCCACACAGCCGAATCCACGGAGCCACAGCCGCAAGCTCCGTGAGGCCTGTGTACTTGGAGACCAACAGCCGTAGGCCTCCTACTGGGCTAAACGGAACGAGCCGATCAACGGAGAAACTTTTCTCCCCCCCCCCCGGGGCTTTTCTCCACCGTTCAGCAGCCTACGGAGCCACAGCCGCAAGCTCCGTGAGGCTTGTGGTATGAGGAGACCAACAGCCGTTGGTCTCCTGTCGGGAGAATAGCAAAAAAACCTCCGATTCACTGCTAGGCCCAACCCAAAGCGAAATTAGAGTTGAGGCTAACAGCCGTTAGCCTCTTGTGAATCCCTGCAGGGAATTTGATAGGGGAAAAATTCCAAATTGATGGCAAGCACTAATTAAATTTAGAAACTGGGAGAGGGAATGGAAAATCCACCATTGACTGTACCTGCCTAGAGCCAAACTTGCAACGTCTGTCCTGGGCAAGATCAAGTCAAAGACTGGAGATCAACGGTCCAGGACGGGCGTGGCAACTTTGGCTGACTTGATCTGATTGGGCAGGAATACAGTCTACTACCCAATGGTGGATTCTCCATCTCAAGTGCTAGAGAAGCTACAAAATACTGTATGCTCATTGTGAGATACACCTCCACACTTTGAGCCACAGTACCAAAATTTGCTCTTTCCATTGTCTGATCAATGTCCTTTTAAATTACAAACCCTGGGCTCACTGGAACTCAGTCCCTCTGGAACTGGAGCTCTGCAGTGCATGCAGTCTGAACCCCTTTCCAAAGGCTAGAGACCAGGAGGTTGTGAGTTCCAGTCCTGCCTCAGGCATGAAAACCAACTGGATGACTTTGAGCCAGTCACTCTCTCTTAGCCCAACCCACCTCACAGTGTAGTTGTGGTGGGGATGAGAGGAGGAGGAGCTGAATATGCTGAATATGTCTGCTGCCTTGCGTTATTTGCAAAATAATAAAGAAGGGGATACACATACACACACACATACATGCATGCATACAGAAATGCTTTAGAACATGGGTGTCCAACTTGGCAGACATCAAGTTGAGGGAGGTTGACTTGCACTGGGGAAAGGCAGCCTAAATATTAGATTGTTGTTGTTAGTTGCGAAGTCGTGTCCGACCCATCGCGACCCCATGGACCACGTTCCTCCAGGCCTTCCTGTCCTCTCCCATCTTCTGGAGTTCATTTAAGCTCATGCCTATTGCTTCAGGGACTCCATCCAGCCACCTCATTCTCCGTCGTCCCCTTCTTCTCTTGCCCTCCATCTTTCCCAGCATCAGGCTCTTCTCCAGGGAGTCCTTCCTTCTCATGAGGTGGCCAAAGGACTTGAGTTTCCACTTCAGGATCTGGCCTTCTAAGGAGCAGTCAGGGTTGATTTCCTCTAGGATCGACCGGTTTGACCGCCTTGCAGTCCAGGGGACTGGCAGGAGTCTTCTCCGGCACCAGAGTTCAAAGGCCTCCATTCTTTGGCACTCAGCCTTTCTTATGGTCAAATATTAGATACTGGAGCTCAAATGCTTTGTCCACTTAATGAGAAGGGAGGACTCACTGGAAAAAATCCTGATGATGTTGGGAAAGGGTGAAGGCCAAAAGGAGAAGCAGGTGGTCAAATAGAGTATAGGTCCTCCTGCTTGAGCAGGAGGGGTGGACTAGAAGACCTCCAAGGTCCCATCCAACTCTATCCTATTCTAAAAAAGAGTCATTGACGCATTCTCTCCTAAAGCTGGGCTTCCGGACCGCCCCCCCTCGCCGCAGGGAGACGGAACCGCCTAGATGGTTCCGTCCCAGGCGACTGATGGACCCTGAGAGGTTCCTGATGGAGCTTGGGCCATATCCGGAGGATCTGGTCCACGACTCGGCGGAAAATCAGGCGGCGGCTTGGGAGACAACTGCCGCCGCAGCATTGGACCGAGTCGCGCCTTTGCGGCCTCTGACCCGACGTGGATCTCGACCATCCCCTTGGTTTACCGAGGGGCTGAGAGAGATGAAACGTCGGAAAAGACGCCTAGAGAGCAGTTGGAGGGACAGCCGAACCGAATCCGCTCGAACACAGGTAAAGATACATCTTAGATCTTACC
>NW_015386448.1:328051-393839 GCF_001527695.2 Protobothrops mucrosquamatus | reverse complement strand
TTTTAACGATTTTAAAGTTTCAGGGGATTTTTAAGGATAATTTTAATTGATCGGCCTGTTTAAATATTTCTTTTTAATTCGGCTTTTAATTATTGTATTTGTATTGTAGTTTTTATGAGGCTGTTAGCCGCCCTGAGTCCCATGAGGAGAAGGGCGGGGTATAAATTAAATTATAAATAAATAAATAAATAAATAAATGAACATGGGCTTGAGAGGACTCCGGGAGAACGTGGAGGATGGGGGGGCTTGGCATACGATGGCCCGTGGGGTCATGAAGAGTTGGACATGACTCAGCGACTGAACAACAACAGGCCTAAATGTTTCCATTGTAACACACATGTTCTTTGCATTGTACACAATTAAAAGAATCTCCCCCCCCTCTCTCGCCAAAGGTCTTACCTCCATGATAGGACTGGAAGCCAGGACCTTCTCTTCAACGTTGGACTCACTGGAGGAGCCTCCAACTGATGCGAAGAACCGCATGGCGTATTTGGCCGAGACAGTTTTGCCCGCACCGGATTCCCCACTAACGATAATGGACTGGTTCTTCTCATCCCTAAACGGGGAAGGAGAAAGAGGAGACAACGCCCGATCAATGCTTCTCTCCATTCTCGCCAGCTCTGCCGTGACTGCTTCACACAGGCCCAGCCTTCTTTCTAGGAATGGGGCAGCCTGAGTTGACTTGGTGCGGGTTCGATTCCTGCCCTCCTAAAAATCTCTGCCTTATTTATAATTCACTGACTTGAGAGCCAGTTTGGTCTAGTTAGTGGTTAAGGCATCAGGCTAGAAAGGAGACTGTGAGTTCAAGTCCTGCCTTAATCATGAAAGCCAGTTGGGTGACTTTGGGTCAATCGCCAGGAGACGGTGAGTTCTAGTCCCGCCTTAGGCATGACAGCCGGCTGGGTGACTTTGGGCCAGTCCCTCTCTCTCAGTCCTACCCAACCTCACAGCGTTGTTGCTGTAGCAAAAATAGGAGGAAGATACGTAGGATATGTTCAGTGCCTTGAATTATTTGTAAACATAAAAAAGGCAGGATATAGACCAGACATGTCAAACACAAGGTCCGGGGGCCGGATGCGGCCCGCGAAGTGGTTTCATGTGGCCCGCGAAGCCATCCTGGAAACAGTGAGGGAACGGCCCCTGCTGCCTTGGCCCTGGCCCAGGCCAGCTGGCCGGGAGCCAATGTACAATTTTGTGGTGGCCATCTATGCTGAAACGCATTCAGTCTTAGCTCCATAAGCCCCCCCCCCCGTGCATGGCCTGAGAGGAACAGTGAGGCTCCTCCAGTGGACCATGCCTTGGCACTTGCCCCGGTCCCCCCCCCTTCTGCCAGAGACCCTCTGATCTGTCCCACTCCTGCCCAGACCCCCACAGGCACCCTTGACGGGAACGATGTAGAGCTGTCCACGCCCACCCAGTAGGCCACACCCACCCTGGCCACACCCACCCGGCCCCCCTGAGGGCAACTGCAATGCTGATGCGGCCCTCAATGAAATTGTGTTTGACACCCCTGATATAGACAGACAGACAAGGGAATAGATCTCCACATGAGGTTTAGGGACTATCTGTTTTCTTACTTGGCAATTGTTTAAATATTAGGAAACATTCCGGAAACCTCTGGGGGGCGGGAGGGGGGAAAAGGGGAGACCCCCTGCAGAAGACTCTCCCTCCTAAGGCAATGCCATAAGGCCATTTTTTAAAACAGGGCACCATTTTTTCATGCTACTTTTATCCTCTGCAGGCTGCATGTAGACAGAGCATTGACATCACCCAGAGGGTGGGACCAAACATCGCGACCCATTTTCCCACCTTCACTTTTTTAGGGAAATACATTCTAGAAGTTTAAGAAGCTTAAATTAACCGTTTTCTATGACTTTCTGCAGCTTCCCAAAAGACCCCCAAATCACAACACCACAGATATATGATTTCCCACTGGAACTTGGCAAGGCCAAACGGGTCCTCTAAGGCAGGGCTTCTCAACCAGTGGTAGGGGTACCACCTGTGGTCCATGGGCACCTGGCAGGTGGTACGCAACCATCCTAGAAAAGGGGTAGCGGGGGAGGGGAATGAGCTGAACCGGTGGCAGCACTGCACAAGCCTGAGCGAGAGACGGCTGGAGCTGCAGGGCTGTCAGGGCTCAGCGGAAGCCCCAGGATCAGTGCCGCTTTCCAGCTGATCGGCGCTTCTTCGGGGCTGTCAGGGCTCAGCGGAAGCACCAGGATCAGCGCCAGGATCCAGCTGGAGCTCAGCACTGATCCTGGCACTTCCGCTGAGCCCAGAAGAAGCGCCGATCAGCTGGAATGTTGCAGCCTCTCCAGGGTCTTGTGATTTACATTCAGAGGCTTGGCAACTGACTCATAGTTATGACGGTCAGTGTCCCAGGGTCATGTGACCAAAACCTGCTGCAACCACCCAGCAGACGGGGGGGAATAAAAACCAAACACCACCCCACCCCACCCCCGCTGCCAATCCTCAACAGAAATGCTCACAACAATGAAAACCTCGGACAGGAGGAAGAGCACCGCCAGGTAGACAAGCAGGTGTCTTGCTCGGCTGTGGCTTGGGGGGCACTTTTTTCAGTGCCATTGTAACTTCAAACAGTCATTAGGCGAACTGTTGTAAGTTGAGGACTACCTGTACTTCATCACTTTTTTCCTTTTTTTTTATCAACTTTTTGACATCTTGCTAGGTAACTGGTGATACTCGGATATCGCCATATCTTAAAAGTGGTACAATGGGTGAAAAGGTTGAAAAGCCCTGCTCTAAGGCTGTGAGACAGCGGTCCCAACCTTCCTGGCTTGATGGACCGGTGGGGGAGGGGGAGGGTTCTAGGTGAACGGCAGGTATGCGCCAACTCCATTTACACAAGTGGCAGGGAGGTGCCCCCACCACTCGCGTAAATGGCGCTTTCCATGCACCGCTCATTCAAGTGGAGCTGCGCACGCATGCTCACCTGCCACTTGTGCGGCCCAGTTCCAAAAGGGGCCCAGCCCGGCACGGGGCCACTGCCCGGGGTTGGGGACCCCTGCTGTGGGATGCCCATTCTTGGAGCGTAGGAAAGCACGGTCCGAAGTGATTCTAAAGTGTGTAACCCGGATACAGATTGTCCTCAAGTTAGATCCATTTGATCCCACAGGCGTATGATCAGAATCTGGATGCTTCATGACGGCTGCGGCATCCCAGAGTCACGTGATCCCCCTCTGCAGCCTTCCCAGCTGGCTCCCAACAAGCGGTCAGTGGGGGAAGCCCTGAAGGACTGCCTGGTTCATTTAACAATTGCAGTGATTTGCTTAAGTGGCAAAAAGTTTCTAAAAATCGGGCAAGGCTGACCTTGGTTGGGAATGCAGATTCTGATCCTAATTGTGGTTGTAAGTTGAGCACCCCCTTTGAGCAGCTCCTGTTTGCCTCCATCCACCTACAGTTAATGTTTTCAATATTCTGGAATGAAGCTGGTCCCATAAAGAGGCAAGGGGGAAGCGATGGTTCAACCACCGCTCTGCCTTCTCAGGAGAGCATCTTCTGTTATTCTCCTGCTACCTGACACTGCAAAACGGGAGTTTCCCCCATTCCTGCTTGGCCTAAGTGCCAGCAATGTGATGAGAATAAACAATTCAAATAAAGTTTTAATAGTAAAAAAAATAAAGCCTAAGAGGGGAGATAGAAAGAATGTTACAGTGGCACGTGATTTGTTTTAAGTGTACTCCCTTTTTTGAAATCATCTTAAAAAAATTATATTGCTTTAATATTTAAAAAAAAAACACCAGAAAATAGAGAAAAGAAAAACGGAGGAAAATAAAAATAAAATACACAAAAGCAAAACAGAGAAAAAGAAAAAGAAAGTAATAAAAATATATTACATGTAGAGAATCGTTCAGGCTACTTTTAAACATCATTAAACTTTAATCATAAAGAGTAATATTGACCACTCTTTTCATAGCATCATCAATAGACAGTTCATAAACACACATTGATGATTTGAGATTGCAAATCTGGGACCGTGTTCTGCTTCTGAAAATAAATAATTTTGGCTGCTCCACCCATTGGTTCAATAAATCTATACATCCACATATTTTATTTATAATACAGTTCTACATTATATTTGTATACAATGTGGAAATTATCCTTAAGGGTATAGTCGCATTTTAAGACATATTTGTCTTTATAATACTATATTAGCAAATTTATGGACAGTAAAAACAGAACAATAACAAGACAAAGCCATATCAGCTGAGTAATTGTTCCCTCATGTTAAGTCTTCCAACATAATTTTTATTTATTTATTTGTCAAATTTAGGCAATGCCCATCTCACTCTCAGAGTGATTCTCTGTTAGTGAAAATAAAGAAGCTATTATCCAACATTTTTTAAAAAATGATCTCAGGTGTCCAGCAAATGTGGGGAAAATTTGATGAATGTCCTCCGAAGACCACACGGCACATACTGCCCTTAACATTGGGAGACGGATGTGAATTCTTTTTGAAACTAGCTGAAGCCTTGGCAAAATTAAAGGCTCTCCCACCATTATCAAGATGGAGAAGGAAAAGCTTTATGCACCAATGAGAAGTCTTAATTTTGAGGGGCAGCATGGCGATCAGTTTTAAATCATGAAGAAGTATGAGAATTTGAAGCTGAACTTGCATTTAGTTTCCTACAACTGGTACAAGATAAAATGCACACACACCCAAAAAATCACTTTCTCTGGGGCTTCTGGCAAAATTCTGTGTTGTAGCCTAATCTTAATAATGCCATTTATTTTTAAGTTAGCACGGCCAGAGACAGAACACCATACTTGCAGAAGACAGAACAACAGAGTTGGAAGGGACCCTGGAGGTCTTCTAGTCCAACCCCCTCCTGCTCAAGCAGGAGACCCTATACCATTCCAGATAAATGGCTGGCCAGTCTCTTCTTGAAAGCCTCCAGTGATGGAGCGCCCACATCTTCTGGAGGCAAGGAGTTCCACTGGTTAATTGTTCTCACTGTCAGGAAATTCCTCCTTAGTTTTAGGTTACTTCTCTCTTTAGGAATACGGCAAGATGAAGCTTGTTTTATAAGGAACATGCGAACAGCACAAAGGCACTTTGGAGGCCAGGCCAAAGCAATGAAAAGTAAGGCCATTTGTGTGTAAACCTATTTCAGGGACCAAAAGGCAAAGTTGAAGGAATCACATGAAATTGCTGACTTTTTATCTGAATTCTCAAAGAAGAAGATTCCAGCAAATCATGTGTGAAACTTTCTTTTAAAAATTAATTTAGTCTGGCTGTTTATTAAGCTGTCCCTTTGTAAAACAAAAATCAACACAATAAAGGACTAATAATTGCAATAATTGCCCTAACAACCTGGAACCATCCAGGGGAAGCAATATATTGCCCAATATGTTACACACCAAGTAATAGGATTGAGGCTTCCATCATAATGTCAGATTTGGAGGTAAAGATAATTTACATCTCAAAAAACAAAATATATTTATATATTATTTGGCATGACGCTGACAAAAAGAATACTAGGTCAAAACTGACAGCTGCTAACTTTAAAAAAAAATCATTTTGTAACGATAGGTGTATGAAAAGGAATGCCTAGCATCACCACAAGGTATGTAAAAAGAATTAGCTAGATTCAATCTGATGTGGTTGCAAAAAAAAAGTTAATATGTTTATTCATTCATCCATTTTATGCTCAGCTTTCCAGTCAGGGTATGTCACTCCAGGCTTAACTTTAAAAGTAAAATTGAATTATGCACTGATAAGAGGGACAGCACTTATCTGTCACTAGCTTGGGCTACCTTAACTGAATTATAGCTTCAATTTCCAAGGTATCTATTCTGCTTTAGCTTACAGGAATCAAAACATGTCCACATAGTGCCCTGTTCTTTTTTTTAAAAAAATCATAGAGAAGCTGCAATGGGTTCAAAAATAAAACGATGTCAATGAGGCAAGGGAGAATTTTTTTTTTTTACAGATAGTCCTGCACTCATAGCCACTGGTTTAGCAATGGTTCAAAGTTACAAAACCTCGAAAAAGTAACTTACAACTGATCCTCACCCTTGCAACCATCACAGCAATCCCACAGGCGCTGGTTGAAATTTTGACGCTTGGCAACTGGTGTGTATTTCTCAAGGATGCAGCATCCTTGGATCGTGTGATCACCATTTGTGACCATCCCAGATGACTCCCCACAAACGAAGTCAATGGGGGAATCTGGATTCGCTTAACAACGACAGTGATCAATTTCAAAAAATGTGGCAAAAAGATCACAAAATTGGGTGCGCCTCGCTTACGAGAACCACCTAGTTTGGCAATGTTAATTCTGGCCTTAATGGTGATCGTAAATTGAAGACTATCTGTACAAAACTGCGAGAAACGGCTGTTCTGGATTGGTAATTTTAGTAGGGTGATTTCCACTCTAAACTACCACCCGGTCAGGTTCCAAGAAATTAAGCAAAAAGGCTTTGGGTGGTTAACCATTATTTATGATGACCTCAGGGGCATTTCACATCTGACCAGAAGATACACAATCACTTTTTAGGTGGACTTTAGTACTGCATTTCCTCCACTGAGCAGGAAGGTTTGGACCCGATGACCCCCCAAGATCCCATCCAACTCTATGGTCTGCTTGAAATTGAGAAACCATAGAGCTGCTTGTGTTTGCTAGAACAACAATGGTGGATTACCTGAACTCTTCTCCTAAATCTCCTTGGCAATGAAGTTTCTGGGGAAACCCATGTGGCTTATCAGATGAACATCACTAAGTCTTCACAAAATGCCTTATTCCAGTGATGGCGAACCTTTTAGAGACCGAGTGTCCCAACTGCAACCCAAAACCCACTTACGCATCGTTGGGTGCCGGGTGGGTGTGGCCCGTTGGGTAGGTGTGGTCCATTGGGTGGGTGTGGCCCATTGGGTGGGCGGGGCTACAGTGGTAACGGCAGACTGGGTGGGACTGAAAAGTTCAATCAATCAATTCCAACTTTGCAAGATCTTTTTTTTCCCGTGAGAAGTTGAAATTGACTGATTGAACGAACCCTTTTTTTTTTTTTGCACATAGCAGCGGAGGCCTAAAGCGAAAAGGTTTTATAAAACCCAGCTGAAGGCCTAGGACTGGGGTGATGGCGCGCATGCCCACAGAGAGGGCTCTGAGTGCCGCCTCTGGCACCCGTGCCATAGGTTCGCCACCACTGCCCTATTCCATCCATTCTACATATTCTACGAAAATTAGAATATTTCGGACATGTGATGCGACGCCCAGAAAAATACGGCATGCTCCGTTTAATCCTCCAGGGAAAGATTGAAGGCAAACGAGGTCCAGGCAGAAGAAGAACATCGTGGCTTCAAAAACTAAGGGACTGGCTTGGACGAAACTCAGCAGCACTTTTTCGTGCGGCTGCCGATAAAAACAGGATCGCCAACGTGATCGCCAACGTCCGATAACGGATATAGCACAAGAAGAAGAAGAATGAACAGTGCAAAATAAAGTGGAAAGGTTAATGTGGCCAAAAGACAGTCAGCCTGTAATTCAGTGTTACGAGGTAACTGTCCAATAAAGCAGTGAAGCAATTTTAGAGTAAAAGAGGAAAATGTGATTCAAGAAACGTTAAGCATGGTGAAGCAATATCTGCTAGCCACTGAGAACCACCGAGGCCAGGTGGTTAAGGGGCTGGACTAAGTGGAAAAATCCAACTTCAAGTCCATCCTCAGCCTTGGAAGCTCTCTAAGTGACTTTGGGCCTGTCCAGCTCACCTCTCAGCCAATTTCATCACCACAGGGCTTTTAGAGAGAGAAATGTGGCCGGAAGGAGCATGACGTATGCCATCTGGGGCTCCTGGATGAAAGACAGAATATAAATCTAATAAATAAAAATATAAAACTCAGTGAAACCGAGTCTTTCCGTGTAGAATCCCACCCAGGGGAATAAATGCTTGATTTAAAGTACTGGCAAGTGCTGGGGTTAACCCATGTGCTGCGGAATCACCTTTTCCATTTGAATCTGGATCACTGCACGGGCCTCGTGTGTAACTGTCTGTCAACAGCTTTCCCCCGTGAACCGGTTTCAAAACTGGTGAAATCCCAGGGTGGAATCTGGGGTTTCCATTCATGCAAATGGATTAGTGCCACAACTTGCTCTCCTTGCAGAAAGCATTGGCACTGCTTTGAGGATAAAGGGAGGGCAAGATCCCGACTGCCTCTGACTCGCAAATGAAGCTTTTGAAAAGTAGCCACAGAATACGGCCCACCCAATCATCCTCCTCCACTTCATCCTTCTCCTTCTCTTTCTCCTTCTCTTTATCGATCCCCTCTTCACCTCCCCCTCTTCACCCTCTCCTCCTCCTCTCCTCAGTGAAACTCAGAGACTCAACCTTGGCATGCAAAAAAAGCTTTTTTTAAAAAAAAAAACTTCCCATGGATACCTGCCTTACCCCAAACCCTCACGGCAAAACCCTCGGCTTAATCCTTCCCTACTGATCTGGCCTCCTTTGAATAAGATGCGTCACCCTCTGAACCCTTGGCAATAAAAGCTTATCTCTAGTAAAAGGAAGGTTTCCCAAAAATGTTACACAGAGGTGGTTTTATGGCTGCTCCTTCCTAGAACTATTAAAAGAGAAGGAAATCAATGTTTTGCTTTGTACGTTGAAAGGATATGCCTTCTTCAGCAGCATTAAATTTCGCATTTTTACAGGAGAGATGATAAAGTACTCCAAAAGGTTGATACAAAATCCCTGGCTTCTCTTGATGTGCTCTCTTTTACAGGAGAGTTAGCAACTGCCTGTACTTCTTTCTTTCTTTCTTTCTTTCTTTCTTTCCTTCTTTCCTTCCTTCCTTCCCTTTCTTTCTTTCCTTCCTTCCTTCCTTCCTTCCTTTCTTTCTTTTTCCAGCATGTCAGAAATGACAGATAGAGCAGCCTTGCTAGTGGGAAAAAATACCAGATCCTCTGAAATGACCCCTCTGTGTTCCAGCTTGAAAAACTTCAGACTTACTCAGCTTTGAGAACTATAATAAATAACCCAGACTCTCTAAAAAAAAAAAAAACCATGAAAAACACCTGGTCAATGATCTTAAACGTCACCATCCTACAAAAGGCTTAGAGACACCTGTATGCGATTCCAGTTAGACCTCTGAACTTTTGGATGGCTGATAAGTGGCTGCCAGGAAAAAAGATATCGCTATTGTCAGAGTCTTTCCAGCACAACAAAATCGTGGGCTCAGTTGTGGTCGTAAGTGGTGGACTACCTGTACTGGGATAAACCCCAAACCATGTAGGCTCAGAAAATACCAAAACCGGTACGGTTTCCCACTTTCCTCCCCTTAAAAGCCCCGGGGGAAGACGGGAAGAAGATAAACCAATATATAAGGAAATGGGAATATTGTTCCACTTGAGAAGGAAGAAACCACACTGGGAAGAGATTCCACCGAGATTTGGTGGCACCCAGCCAAGGAAAACAGCTACGGGGCATGAACTGGAAGGGTTAACGTTCATTCCGCTACCATTAGTGTGCCAGGCCTTCTATAAGTCAAAGTCTCAACCAAACTGCGCCAGGGTCTCCGAAGCCTTGAGGGAAAAGCAGCAGATGATTGCCAAGTCCTTTGACACCTGACAGCCTTTGACACCTGACAGCCTTCTCCCCTTCCTGGCTGTCGCAGGTAATCCTCCACTTACAATCACTACCGAACCCAACATTTATGTTGCTAAGCAAGGCAGTAGTTAAGTGAGTTTTCCCCCATTTTACGAGCTTTTTCTGCCACCGTTGTTAATAAATCACAGCAGTTCTTAAGTTAGTAACAGGCTGGTTAAGCAAATCTGGCTTCACCATTGCTTGTCAAAAGGTCGCAAAAGGGGATCACGTGACCCAACGGGGACACTGCGACCGTCATAAATATGAGTCAGTTGCCAAGCGTCCGAATTTTGATCACATGACCGTGGGGATGTTAAAACGGCCGTTAAGTGTGAAAATCAGTCATAAGTCACTTTTTTCAGTGCCGGTCCAACTTCGAATTAAATGAATGGTTGTAAGTCGAGAATTACCTATATTTAATAGAGAGAGAAAAATGGGGAGATCTACAGGTTTGCTTCCCATGTCCCAGAATGTCTAATAGAGGGTCTTCCACAATTCCTTAACAGGGAAGTCACCTTGGAATGCTTTTCCTGAACAGGGAGATTACGCAATTAAAAATTACGCTTAAGAGGAATATGGAAGAGAGAAAGAAAAATGACAAAATGTTGCTAGATGCTAACATCAGTAGTGATTATTTTTACAGACCTTTCTTCCTACCCATCTTTGGCAAGCAATGAGAGAAACTCTAAACAACTAATGCAACATTTCTACGTGAATCACTAACAGTTTTAGGTAATTGGGTTTTATATGAAGCCTGAACCCAGAGCTGTAGATGTGAGACCTTAAAGCAGTGGGTATATATATATATTCCTCTTGGCATCAGGATTTGGAACCATTTGTATCCACATTCATTTGCTTGTTTTCTATAGCAGATTATAATCAGCATTTTTGTGGGCTTGTAAATATACCTCTAAAGTACAGAGCTACCAGCATTTCTCATTTTTATTTTATAAACATACCTAAAGGTATTCTGGGGATTCAAGATGATACCAAAATTTGGTGCTTTGATTTGCGGCATACAAGCTTGCCTTTATTATTTTAATTAAAAGGCCTTTTTTAAAAAAAATAGAGTCAAATAGAACAATAAATTTGGCAGGTGTCGTGGGAACTAAACATCTGGTCTCTTGCTTTAGCTCTCCTGCCTTCCACTTGTCTTCAAACATTCAAATGCCAAAAAAGAAGAATAATTAAATTCCAGATTGGCTTGACATAGATTTGCAACAGCAGCCACACATTTGCCCCTTCCGTTTTATCAAACGTTTCCCCGTGTAAATATCACCCTCCATGTAGACTTTCTTTATCTTCCCTTAGTCAGCAAAATAAATGTTTCTATTACTGGATCTTATCTCTGTCTCTCCGGGTTCACGGTTCTCCCACAGTGGATGGAGGGTGTTTAAAAATAGCTTCACTAATTGCCCTTAAGAGTCTGGGCCGTTCTTTTAAACATGAAGCAAAATATCCTCACGAAACTAAGACTTTAGGACCTCAGAGGGACTCCCTTCATTAAGCCTAATGATCATTCTAATCAGAAATCTTAATAAAGCCATTAGTCATCTCTTTGTCTAGTGCAGGGGTGGGCGACCTTGGCTCTTTTATGACTGGTGGACTTCAACTCCCAGAATTCCTGAGCCAGCCATGCTGAGGGGAAAGGGAGAGGTTTCCAAGCTGAGCCATGCTGGCTCAGGAATTCTGGGAGTTGAAGTCCGCAAGTCATGAAGGGGCCAAAGTTTCCCTGATGCTGGCTGAGGAATTCTGGGAGTTGAAGTCCACGAGTCATGAAGGGGCCATAGTTCCCTCATGCTGGCTCAGGAATTCTGGGAGTTGAAGTCCACCAGTCATAAAGGGGCCATAGTTCCCTCATGCTGGCTCAGGAATTCTGGGAGTTGAAGTCCACATGCCTTAAAATTGTCAAGGTTGAGAAACACTGCTGTAAGGCTTCCACCACTAGTTCTTGCCTTGCTCTCTGGAACTAGGGGGAATAAATTCACATTTCTCTGTGACTGGCACAAGGGAAAAAGTGTGGATTTATCCAGCCAAGCATCAATGACATTTCATCTGCTTGAGTCACCCACTCATTCAGTCCTTACTTCACCCATGGAAATCTTCCCACATCCAGTCATTCTCAGCAAGAGAATATTAAACATATACACAGTAATCAAGTGCCTTAACTTTAGCCATAGAGCAGAAATTGTTGCCAATTCACTGAAGGTGATGCAAATAATGCAATAAGTTGATTATATGGGTCCCCAACCCCCGGTCCATGGACCAGTATCGGTCCACGGCATGTCAGCAACCGGTCCACACAAACAAGCAAAACCCCCATAAGTCAGAAGTCCCCAACCCCCGGTCTGTGGACCGGTACCGGGCCACGGTGTGCCAGCAACCGGTCCACACAAACAAGCAAAACCCCATCCGCGGGATGCAGGCAGCACACAAAACCACGCACCCTCCGGTCCGTGGAAAAACCTCTCTCCACAGAACCGGTCCCTGGTGCCCAAAAGGTTGGGGACCTCTGAATTATATTATCTATAAAAGGATGCAAATGACCAGCTATCTGCAAGGAGTATAAATCCTTCCATTCCCCACCAACTGGTCAGAGCTGAAGAAGCTTCTTGGATGAGAAGCAAAACGTCTTTAGAGGAAAAATCCATTTGCCTCTTGAAAAAGCATCTTTGGGACATGCTGGTTATCCTCTTTTGCTTTCCACCTTTTCCAACATTACATGCTTCTCAGAAGAATACTGGTGATTTTAGCTTAATGACAGACAGGTAAGAATCTATGTAGGCCCAAAGTTCACACCCTAGCATTAATTTTAAAAATGCCTCTGTTATGTTTATTTTTAATGTTCTACAAAGTACCACATATTATGTGGTTAAGAGGAATTGCCCTGGTGCAATCTTTTCTTTTTCATACATATGCACATTCCTTTATCTTGGTTTAGTATGATTATTAGTGCTAATTACAGAGGTGGAAGAAAGCAGGATTCGAAATAGCTCAGTCATATAATTTCAAAAATTATATATGTTTTATTACAGAAAGCTTTGGGGTGTGCTGTAGTGGATGTTCTCTTTTGAACCTGGGGCTTTGATAGAAGTAGTGCTGGTGTTTATTAAATGAACTGTGGCTCTCAAAGTCCTTCTCATCCATTGTGTTAAATCATTGTTAGCTTCTGTGTGTGTGTGTGTCTGATGTGTGAAGCTACTTTTAATGGCAAATCTGGATGACCAATAGTTGCAGGCTACATGAAACCTTTGAATACTTGTTAGGTGCAAAAGATCAGGAGCATACATTAAGTTGCATGTCAACTTAAGCCTGTACGCAAGAATCTCATCAACTAGAGTTGAAAACTGAATCAGTGCCCGATAAGCGTCAACATAGTTCAAGGAGCGGCTGAGCTTGGACCCTTTGTGGCAACCTAAGGACTCTAGGCTGCTGACACATTTAACTCCAACCTGCTACGTCGGCTCTTCTCCTACAGATATGGGTTCCTGAACCCTTACCAGAATTGCCAGCAAGCTGGGATATGGGATATGGTAGATTAAGCAATTATTCAATGCAGGCAAAGCAAGAATGTGAATGGCATTCAATTTATATTTAAAATCATCCAGAGTTAATTTTTTATCTAGGTTTCTCTATTCTAAGAGGAGTGGAACTCCAGGCTCACTACTACTTAAAAATCATTCCCAGGTCACCCTAAGAAAGCTATTGCATTATATTTCATTGTTTAATTGTATATATGAACTCCTCTGATTTATTTAACAAACTGTGAATAAAATAACCCTGGACCAATGTCAGTGTTGATTAAGGCCTCATAATACCGATTGATTCCTTGGTTTAGATAAACTTACACTCAATAAATAGCTGCCAGCTTTAACAGTGGTGAGTTTGTGTAGGATTAACAAACAATCAAAACTCCAACTGCCAATTTTGCACGTTGAAAGACCGGGATCCAACAGCCAAGCTTAAAGGGCCGCAGAATATCTCTGATTTTCTTTACATGCCTCCATCTGAGATGTACGACATTTTTGGTGGCACAGTGGTTAAAGTGCAGTATTGCAGGCAAACTCTACCCACAGGTGGGAGTTTGATCCTGATGGGGCTCAAGGTTGACTCAGCCTTCCATCCTTCTGAGGTTGATAAAAGGAGGGCCCAGATTGTTGGGGGCAACGTGCAAATAATAATGCTTCTACACTGTAAACCAGGGGTAGTCAACCTTGGCTCTTTTATGACTCGTGGACTTCAACTCCCAGAATTCCTGAGCCAGCACAGCTGGCTGGCTCAGAATTCCTGAGCCAGCACAGCACAGCTGGCTCAGGAATTCTGGGAGTTGAAGTCCACGAGTCATAAAAGAGCCAAGGTTGACTACCCCTGCAAAACCATCCAGAGTGTGCTATGGGATGGCATATGAGCCTAACAGTTATTGCTATGTACAATATTTTTGAGCATAAAACATACCGGAACAGTGACTGTCAAACATTTTGGTTTAAACTCAGAACTGAGCAACATCTCGGTCATATGTAACCCTGGATTATAAACTCCATACATTTAAAAATAACCAGAAGCTCTACAAATAATCCCAAAATTGCATGACTGTTGGCTAAAGCTTCCTACGTTTGCAGTCCCTGCATTTAGGAGAAGAGCACGGCAGGATAACAGGAAGATAAAATGGCAAAATCCATCCCATGGTTAGATAAAAATATGAAAAGTCCAGGTGAGGCTCCCAGGGGTAGGCCTCAGGTGGACCTCTTGAAGTCAAGGGGGGGGAATGAATTAACCCCCCCACCCCCCCCACCCCCCCACCCACCCTTAGCCGCCCATCCCTGTTCCTCCTAGAAACCCATCAGCTGTTGTTATTATATCATATTACAGGTTTTTGTTTCGTTTCACCATTCTTTTGTTCTCTTTTATTTGCAATCTGTTTACAGACTGTGGAGTTTGCTGTTAGCACACCTGAGGCTCAAGGAAGTTGGGAGCATTTAACAAACACCACCAGGAAGTTATCTCAATACTGCAGGGTGAGACAAGATGAGTGAAACATTACACCGCTCTCCTAAGCGACAATGTTCAAAACACGCACAAGGAACAAACAGCATATTACAGAAGGATGAGAAAACCTCTGTGCCCCCCTTTTAAAAAAAAGGCAACAAAAAAGAAATTGGAAGATTATTCTAAATGAAGGAGAAGCAAGGAGAGAAGGAAGAAATTCTTAGCTCTGCTCCTACAGACAACTTCTGGGCACAATTTTATCCTAGAAGGAGCTTTATCTACAACAAGGAACAAACTGCATTTTCAACTACACCAAGGGGGGGGGGGGAATTGTTTGCCTTTTTCCTTACAATCTACAGGGAGAACAAGAAAAAGGACCTCAAACCATGCAGAACTAAGAAATTCAGATTGAGGAGAAACCGGAGAATATTCAAATTTAAGCAGTTTATATCCATATGACTTTGAAATATTTAAATTGTTTTCCTATCCTGCTCCTAGCTGTACAGGTAGCCCTTGACTCAGAACCACAATTGGGATCACACTTGGCCAAATAAAGTATTCTATTCTATTCTATTCTATTCTATTCTATTCTATTCTATTCTATTCTATTCTATTCTATTCTATTCTATTCTACATTTTCTCTATTCTATTCTGTTCTGTTCTGTTCTGTTCTGTTCTGTTCTATGGATTGGAAATTCTGTTGCTAAGGGATGCACGTTACATGATTTGTGCCTGATTTTACAATCTTTTTTGCCACGGACATTAAGCAATTTACCACAGTTAGGGTGGAGACCCCTGTTCTAGAGCAAGCTATTTCTCTTCAAAACTGATGTTCCCTTTTCTACGCAGCCCCACAGAATTCTGCAGTGGGAAGGGGCCTCAAGCTCTCTGCAGTTGTTCAGGAAAACCCATTAAAGCATCCTTGAGAGGCAGATGCCTAACTTCTGCTTAAAACCTTCCAGAAATGGGGAAAACCCACCTTTTTGCAGGTAGACTTTTTCAGTGAGAAAAGCTACGGGGGGAAAAAATGTACGTGGGTTTTTCTTCCTAGCAGTGGCCTGAATCCAACTGCACTGGGGACAAAACAGAAACCGCAGGCTTAGGAATAGATGAGCAAGCTGAAGGCGGTTCGTCCTTTCACAGCAAAAGTTGGTTTAAGGGCACACAAAGACACACACAAAAAATACTCTCCTCTGGTTTAAAGTACCCTGGGCAGACACGTCCTTTGACTTCAGCATTCCCCTGAATTCTTCCTCCCAGTGTTAACCCTCCACCAGTCTTCCATGTGTGTTTGGACTACCACTCCCAGAATTCCCAGCCAGGCTGGTATACCGGTAGTCCTTGACTTTCTGTTGCTAAGCAGGGCAGTTGTTAAGTGAGTTGTGTCCCATTTTATGACTTTTTTTGCTACAGTTGTTAAGTGAATCTGGCAACCCCATTGACTTTGTTTGTTAGAAGATCACATGATCCGGGGACACTGCGACCGTCATAAATATGAGCCAATTGCCAAGCATCTGAATTTTGATCACGTGACCCTGGGGGGGGGATGCTGGAAAAGTTGCAGGTGTGAAAAACGGGCATGTCACTTTTTTCAGTGCCATTATAATTTCGAACGGTCACTAAATGAATTGTTGTAAGTCAAGGACTTCCCATATTGTGTTCAGGCAGATCTTGTATTCCTGCACTGGTCTTGGAACTTTTTAAAAGTTAAATATGCTAGTTCAACGTCAGCAGTTCCGCAAAAGTTTCTAATTATGCAGAATCCACCCTGTTCTTAAACTCGCTTGAAAGACAAAAACTTCAGCAGAGAGCCCCGTGACCCACCCAGGACAACCCATGGGTCACTCTGGACTGCCATGCAGGCCAATCTCAGGACAGGAGAGGGGGGATAAAACCCTAATTAGGTCTGAAGAGCTACTCCTGCTCATCACCATTCTGAATCTGGCTCAAGAGTTTATTGATGTTAAAGTTACACAGAAAGAACAAGTGCTGAAAAAAAAAGGAATAAAGCTAATAAAAGGGAAGCAATAAAGAGAGTGAATGAAAAGACAGGGAAATAAACCATCATTGCAAGCGCTTGTATGGTCTGCATTCTGTCAGCCTTGCAAGGTAGACAAGAAGCAGGGCCAGGTGAACTAATTCTACTTTATTGCAAGGTGACATCAATCTTGAGAGTCAAAGATGAAAGTGAAAAATTTGGGACTGCACCTTAGCCATCAAGAAAACAAAGATAATGACAGCTGCAAGAGAACACCCAGGGCGGAGCGCAGAGCGACAATGAGACCATCGGAACAGGAAAGGAATTCGTCTTCCTGGGCTCTGAGATCAACCAACGTGGTGACTGCAACCCTGAGATCAGAAGACTGCCAGCTCCGCCACGAATAACACCCGGAAGAGCAAAGACATCAGCCTCCCAGCCAGATGCAGATCAGTTGACACAATACTTTTTCCAATTGCTACTTACGGCTGTGAAACTGGGACTCTGAAACAGGCAGATGGGAGAAGGGTGGACACCTTCAAACTGTGGTGCTGGAGGCGACTCTGATGCACCCCAAAAATCCCAAAGAAAGAAGTCCTCGACCGAACTCAATCACCAAAACATCACCAAAAATATCACTTGAAGCCAAGAGGGCCAAGGAGAGGCTGCCCTGCTTTGGACATGCCAGGAGAGCCGATGCTGGGAGCGATCAGTGGGAAAAGGAGACGGGGCCGTCCTAGCGCCCGCTGACTGGACACTATAAAGGATGACCCTGGGATGACCACGCCAGACCCGAAGGAGGCAGAGCAAGGCAGAGGGCCATGGAGACTCCTGATCCATAGAGCTGCTGTGGGTCGGACGTGACGGAAAGGTTGACGACATTGACAGAATCTTGCAAGTCGGAAAGTATAAATCTCCCCACTCAACTATGCAGCCTGAGAAACGAGGGAGGGTCCCTTCTAAGTCATTTGCCCTGCCCACCTCCCTACTGTGGGCTAGGTTGCCTTTTACCTCGGCCTTCCCTTAGGCTGCCTCTCTTCTCCCCGTCTCTCAAGGTCATTCCCACATACCGCTGTCAGTGGTTCTCAACCTTTTTAATGCCACGACCCCAACCGGTCCTAAATCGAGGACTAAACTGGTCGTAAGTCGAGGACTAAACTGGTCGTAAGTCGAGGACTAAACCGGTCGTAAGTCGAGGACTACCCAACTGGTCGTAAGTCGAGACTTTCCCTGCCCGGGAGCGCCGCGCATGCGTGGTTCCGCCCCCTGCGCCGGCCGAGGCGTAGCTGGCAAGCGGCAGAGACGGAGCAGGCCGACCACCAGCTGGCCCAGCTCAAGGGAGGTAAGGCACCCGCCGGAAAAGGGGAAAAAATGGCGGACAAAAAAATGGCGGACAAAAAAAATGGCGGACAGCCTTGCTTGGCGACCCCCGTGAAATGGTCGATCGACCCCAAATGGGGTCCCGACCCACAGGTTGAGAACCACTGCGCTATGTCCTCATTCTCTGCCGTGACCAAGAATTCTTAAAAGTAGATCAGTCAAGAGGAGGAGAAAAGCAGAAGACTTTGAAAGTTAAAACCAGAGGCTTAAACGGACAAACAAATGGGAATATCTTATGGAACTTTGTCTTTATACACGATAAGAGCAGAGAGACTTCCATAGGCTCAAAAGGTGGAAGGACTTACAAATTCCTACACTGGAAGAAGGGTGGGTGAAACTGATGGAATGGATAGAGATGGCAAAACTGACAGCCTCGGTGAAAGAAAAGGCTTGACAAATATTATTACTATTTAGACATCACTTTTGAACTTTTTGTGATAAACTGAAAGAAATGAAAAAGTTGATTTGGGAATGTGATGATTAGAATTACAGTATATGGCACTGTGGAAATAATGTGGAGAAATGTTAATCTTAGAGTCAGAATTTGGTGTATTTTTTATTTGTATCGTTCCAAAGAAAGTCAGAAGCCATTCTTTTTCTATTTTTCCTTCTTCTACTTTCTTTCACCTTCTCTTTTATTCTTCTATGGACTTTTTAAAATCTTTTGTTTGTTTGTTTTTTGTTTATCTTTATCTTTGTTTATCTTTTTAACTTTGCACCTTTTTGAAAATCAATAAAGTTATGTAAAAAGAGAAGGGATGGATAAGTTTTTGGAATAAAGAAAATGACTTCAGATCTAGCTGCTGGCTGTATAATTGCATTGGAAGGATTCTGTGTTTTGAACCAACCCAGTCCAAATTCAACAATAACCTTGATTTATATATTTAGCGATGTTTTATTGCTATCTATCTACCAAAAAGAACTCCTGATAGGGGACAAAATCAAAACACTGTATAATAAAACAACTACTTAAACCAATAAACTACATTCAGGGCCTGATAAAAACTCATTTCCATCCATCAACATCCTGGCCCCAGGCATCTCTAAGACACCCTTCACAGGTATCTCAAAGGTTCGCATCCTGTTGTTCCACTCACAAGTGTTGTGAAAAAATAAGAAATATGTTGCGCAGATGAATGGAAGATTAAATCAGACACAATTCTAAGCAACTCCAGCTTTTACGAAGTGTTTTTAATTCACCAGAGATTTAAATATGGGGACTCAGTTTCCCTGCAACCTAACTGGAAGACGATATTCCCCATCATCAAGGAATTATGGAAGTTGAGGTTTAAACACATTTAGAGAGCATCAGACTGAGGGAGACTGCTTTAAGGAAAGGACCTTCACGCCACTTGACATGACACAACAAATGCATGTTCATATTTCTATTTGTTTAACCACGAGGACCAGGGTATAGATCAGTGATGGTGAACCTTTTAGAGACTGAGTGCCCAAACTGCAACCCAAAACCCACTTATGCATCGTCGAGTGCCAGGTGGGTGTGGCCCATTGGGTGAGCGTGGCCCATTGGGTGGACGTGGCCCATTGGGTGGGCGTGGCTGCGGTGGTAACGACAGACTGGGTGGGACTAAAAAGTTCAATCAATCAATTCCAACTTTGCAAGATCTTTTTTCCCCACAAGAAGTTGAAATTGACTGATTGATTGAACCCTTTTTTTTGCACACGGCGGCAGAGGCCTAAAGCAAAAAGGTTTTATAAAACCCAGCTGAAGGGCTAGGACTGGGGCGACGGCGCGCATGCCCACAGAGAGGGCTCTGAGTGCCGCCTTTGGCACCCGTGACACAGGTTCACCACCACTGGTATAGATTAAGAAATAACTAAAACCATAAATTAAATTGAGCTTCTCAGATGCTGCATTCTGCATTCAGTGGCACCCTGTTTTCCCCTCATTACAAGATTTATCATGAAGATTTCCAGAAGCCTAATCATGGTTTACCTCCTGAATTTGAATCTACTTGTTCATTTAGGGTAACCTCAGTCTCCATTTCAATACAGCTACCAGCAGAAAGGAAGAAAGCTTTGTACCCACCTGGCCATTTGCTTATATGCTTCTTCTGCAACTGCGAAAATATGAGGGTCCATATCGCCCATGTTTTGGCCGCTGTAGGCGTAGATGACATCTTGTCCATAAATTGGCAACTGTTCGTAAGGATTTATGGCAACAAGCACGATACCTTAAAAATAACAAGAATGCGAACACTTCAAACAATGCAAAAACAGAGAGGCACAAAAACGTACAAGTAGAGTAGTTCAAATATGACTCACTGGTCACTTCATAGTGTAAACAGGCCTTTTTTTTATCGTGCATCAATTTGCAAGCTCATTGCCTGCTATTTAAGCAAATAAATAAGCAAGCAGAAGCACTCACCCCTACTTTTTGTTTTATATGTTCAGCATGTTTGAAGGTCTTCCAAATTAAAATTCAACTGCTGCAGGTTTCCTAAGCTGGCAACTTTTTCTCAACCAGAAAAATCTCTAAAGTGTCTACTACAGAACTTGAAATAACAGAGAGGCTAATTTGAATATAAACTATAGGAAGCCCTTGACTTAGGACAACAGCTGAGCTCAAAATTTCTGTTGCTAAGCAGGGCAGTTGTTGAGTGAGTTGTGTCCCATTTTATTACCTTTTTGCCACAGTTGTTAAGTGAATCACTGCAGTTGTTAAGGAAATCTAGTTCCCCCGTTGACTTTGCTTATCGGAAGCTGGCTGGGAAGTTACAAATGATGATCACATTATTCCGGGACAGTCGAACTGTCCTAAATACATGCCAGTTGCCAAGCGCCCGAATTTTGATCACGTGACTATACAAATGCTGTCGAAGTCATCAGTGTGAAAAACGATTATAAGTCAACATTTTCGGTGCCGTTGTAACTTCGAACAGTCCGTTGTTTCTCGTCCTGCCTTCTGGTGCTTTGGAAAATAAGTTGACCCCCTCCTCTTTGTGGCAGCCCCCCCAAATCCTGGAATACAGCTATCATGTCCCCCCTAGTCCTTTTCTCTAGACTAGGCAAACCCAAGTCCTGCAGCCGTTCTTCGTATGTTTTCATCTTCATATGTCCTAAATCATCTTAGTTGCCCTTCTTTGCACTTTTCCAAAATCTCAACATTTTTTTTTGTAATAGGGTGACCAAAACTGGATGCGGTATATTCCAGGTGGTGGCCTTACTAAGGCTTTATAAAGCCATACTAAGACTTCACGTGATTTTGATTCTATGTCTCCGTTTATACAATACAAAGATTGTTATCAGCTTTTTTTTGGCTGCTGCCACACACTGCTATGGTAATACTCACCACAATAGGTATAGATGTGATTTGATTCCAAAAAGCGGAGTTTTAGGTTATGCAAGACCGCCGGTTCATGGAGGTAACTTAAAGCTGTCAAGTCATTTTCTCCAACCAAAATATCTGGATTACGCAAAAAAGGAAACTTGTTCTCTTTAGGATCAACCGGATATTCCAGGATCTGAAATCGTAAAGGAAAAACAGTCATTCATCAAAAGGCCACCTGGGACATTTTTACATTTCCATGACCTGACCGAAATAATCTTTTAGGATACAAAAAAAAGCAGGAAAATCAAGTGGGGGGGTGGCCACATGCACAAAACAGATTCTCGAGGGGGGGAAAGTTGCATAAAATAGGGTGACAATTTGCAGTTTAAATTTAAAAGCTTTCCTCATATGATCAGTTCGTTTACCCACAAAGGAAAGCATTACGCGAAGTATTAATACCACTTTACAAGGCCTTGGTAAGGCCACACTTGGAATACGGCATCCAGTTTTGGTCACCACGATGTAAAAAAGATGTTGAGACTCTAGAACAGTGGTTCTCAACCTTTTTAATGCTGCGACCCCCAACCGGTCGTAAGTCAAGGACTAAACCAGTCGTAAGCCGAGGACTAAACCGGTCGTAAGCCGAGGACTACCCAACCGGTCGTAAGTCAAGGACTTTCCCTGCCCGGGAGCGCCGCGCATGCGTGGTTCCGCCCCCTGCGCCGGCCGAGGTGTAGCTGGCAAGCGGCAGAGACGGAGCAGGCCGACCACCAGCTGGCCCAGCCCAAGGGAGGTAAGGCACCCGCCGGAAAAGGGAAAAAAATGGTGGACAGCCTTGCTTGGCGACCCCCATGAAATGGTCGATCGACCCCAAATGGGGTCGTGACCCATAGGTTGAGAACCGCTGCTCTAGAAAGAGTGCAGAGAAGAGCATCAGGGGACTGGAGGCTAAAACACATGAGGAAAGGCTGCTGGAATTGGGTACGTCTAGTTTAAGGAAGAGAAGGACGAGGGGGGACAGGATAGCAGTCTTCCAGTATCTGAGGGGCTGCCCCAAAGAAGAGGCAGTCAAGCTTTTCTCCAAAGCGTCTTTTCTGGACCGGGACGCCTTACACACAGTCACTCATGCTCTTGTCACCTCCCGCCTGGACTACTGTAATGCTCTCTACATGGGGCTCCCTTTGAGGAGCACCCGGAGGCTTCAAATGGTCCAAAATGCGGCCGCGCGGGCGGTGTTGGGAGGGACTCGTCGCTCCCATGTGACACCGCTGCTGCGCGAGCTGCATTGNGGACCTGACCTAGGGTGGATTTTACATTGGGTTTTAAATATTCGGAAGACGCAACATTAAAATTCGGTTTAATTCGGTTTTAAGGGGGGGATTGTATATATGTTCTGGTTTTAAATATGTTGTGCGCCGCCCTGAGTCCCTGTCGGGAGAAGGGCGGCATATAAATTAAATAAAATAAATAAATAAATAAATAAATAAACGGATGGAAACTCACCAAGGAGAGAAGCAACCAGGAACTAAGGAGAAACTTCCTGACAGTTAGAACAATTAACCAGTGGAACAACCTGCGAGTTTTGCTCCATTCACTTGCCACGGTTGTTAAGAGAATCACCGCAGTTGTTAAGTGAGTCACACATTGTTAAGTGAATCTGGCTTCCCCCATTGACTTATCACAAGGTCGCAAAAGGGGATCACGTGACTCCCCAGGACGCTGCAACTGTCGTAAATATGAGTTGGTCGCCAAGCATTCGAATTCTGATCGCGTGACCATGGGGATGCTGCAATGGTCGCATGTATGAAAAATGGTCATAAATCATTTTGGGGGTACCGTCATAACTTTGAACAGTCACTAAATGAGCCACTGTCAGTCAAGGACCCACCTGTACATATGATGCATGTATACAAACAGACTTCTTCTCTCCGGCTGTTTTTTTTTTAAAAAAGCAAGGATTATGCGGAATACAGAACAGAAGCTACGTTTTGTTCACCCACCTGATCACTTCCGGGCCATTGGACTAAACATTTTTCAAAGAAGCTAAACCTACTTTTGCCTTGCTGTAATAAATCCAGGTCTAGGAACACACTCAGTCATACAGATGGTCCCTGACTTATGACCATTTGTACAGCGATCATTCAAAGTTACGACAATGCTGTAAAAGATGCTGGCTGGGGAATTCTGGGAGTTGAAGTCCACACATCTTGAAATGTCTAAGGTTGAGAAGCTCTCCTCTCCGTAAACTGCCTCAGTGGGTGGCCGTACCTGGCTGGCCTCGCCTTGCGTCCACTCTGGTTACCACACGGACCTAAGAGCCATGAAACCCTGCTGGCCAGCCACGTTTATACCGTTGCCAAGAGAGTGACACGGAGACGCCCGTTTGCGTATCAATTTCCAGGTTTCGGACTTGACCTTCCTTTTGATCACAGCGCTGCCCCAAAGCTCCTGGCTGGCCTTGCTAGTAACGGCAACCTTCCGCCCGGCTAATGGGGGGTCTGAGGAACTGCAGGCTGGGCGGGTGCCAGGCTGGGCAAGGCCGTTGGCACCAACGTGCTTCAATGTTCCTTGGCACGTTGGTTCCTGTTCCTGGCGCTGACGAGCCCGCTGCTCTCGCTGTCTTACATCCATCATGCCCAATCTAATAAACGGGAGTGACTTGTCAACTCAGCTGAAAGCAAAATGAAGGGAACGTATCTGACAGAACTAGGGTGAGAAAAGGAGAACACTCTAAAAGGCTTGTACCTTGTCCGGGGGGGTTTGATTCCAGCCCAGAAATGGTGATGGCATTCACGCGACATGGAAAACTACCTTGGTTTGGTCGGGGGACGAGCCGGCCACCCTCCCACCGACTGTCAAATCACAACCTTGACAAAAGCCTCTGCTGGCCCTGACAATTAAGAGGCCGGCTACCCCAGCGATTTTGGCACTAACCAGCAGTGTCTAATTGTTGATGCTGTTATAGTTGCTATGATCCAGGACACAAACAAAGGGCTGCGATGATGGCTCTGTCAGCCCTGGACTCTCAGCGTGGGAGAAAATGGAGGATTAAACCTTGAAGTGCTTTGTGGGGGGGAAGAGAAGGGGCAAAGAGAGAAAGGGGGAGGAAAGAAGAAGGGAAAGAGAAAGGAAAGGGAAGGGAAGGGAAGGGAAGGGAAGGAAAGGAAGAAGGAAAGGAAAGGAAAGGAAGGGAAGCTGCTGCTGTTCTCACTTCATTTTCCTGGAGGACCAAGGGATCACTTAATCCAGGAAATGTCTAAATTCTACTAAGCTACATCACAGCATAGTTACAAACTGATGTTAATATGATTTCCTTTAATTATACTCTGGCCCAAGGTCTGCATTGGCATACAACAATAAGCCAAGATACTATAGGGCAGTGTTGGCGAACCTTTTAGAGCAGTAGTGGTCAACCCATGGCACGGGTGCCAGAGGCGGCACTCAGAGCCCTCTCTGTGGGCACGCGCGCCGTCGCCTCAGTCCTAGGCCTTCAGCTGGGTTTTATAAAACCTTTTTGCTTTAGGCCTCCGCTGCTGTGTGCAAAACAAAAAAGGTTCAATCAATCAGTTAATTTCAACTTCTGGTGGGAAAAAAAAAGATCTTGCAAAGTTGGAATTGATTGATTGAACTTTTTAGTCCCACCCAGTCTGCCGTTACCACCGCAGCCACGCCCACCCAATGGGCCACGGCCACCCGGCACTCAGCGATGCATAAGTGGGTTTTGGGTTGCAGTTTGGGCACTCGGTCTCTAAAAGGTTCGCCATCACTGTTTTAGAGTGCCCAAAACCTGCTCCGCCCCCTGCCCCGCCCCCTCTGCTCTGCCCCCTGCCCCACCGACTCTGCTCTGCCCCCTGCCCCGCCTACTCTGCCCCGCCTCCTGCCCCACCCACTCTGCCACGCGCCCACCCCCTGCAGGGCCACCTACCGCCTCCATGCCCTGCCACAGCAGATTGCCCAGGCGGCCCTGCAGCACCATGGTGGCCCTGCAGCAGATGATGCTGCGGGGTGCGGGGGGGGAGTCTTGCACCTGCTGCCCGGCTGCCATGTCCTTGGCTGTGCTGCTCTGCGCAGGGGGTGACTCTCCTCTGGGGGGTCTGCTGGTGTGGAGGGGGCTGTGGGGGGAGGCGGGGCTGGGGCAACGGCATGCGTGCCCACAGAGAGGGCTCTGAGTGCCGCCTCTGGCACGCGTGCCATAGATTCGCCACCACTGCTATAGAGTTTAGGTCTGTGGATGGCTCTCAAGCCATGCCATATCTTAATTTTTTTCATCATAGTTTACCGAGTAAACCAGAGTGACAGAGTTCACACTCCAAACCAAAATCAAACCAACCAGCATTAAGGTTAGCACAATGGACAAACCCAGCCAATAACCTCCTGTCCTTTTTTATTCAGCCCTTGATTTTTACTGAATTTAGAGTCAGGGGTTCTACAAATTGGTTTTAAGAAACTAATTAGTAACACGGCAGGAGACAGAGATGGAAAAACTACTAGATCTAATAACATACAAGCCTGCAGTCCACTATTGTGGTCCTCTTCCTGACCATATTCTCTACATGCTAAAGCAGGGGTCCCCAAACCCCGGCCCGTGGCCCAGTACCGGGCCACAGCATGCCAGCAACCGGTCTGCACAAACAAGCAAAGCCCCATCCACGAGATGCAGGCAGCACACAAAACCACGCACCCTCTGGTCCACGGAAAAACCTCTCTCCACAGAACGCGTCCCTGGTTGGGAGCCTCTGTGCTAAAGAAGACATCCTGAGAATAATCTTGGTGTCATGTGTCTGAGTAACGAAACACTTAAAAGGACTTTCAGGCATGTTTTCTCCTAAAAGCATTTATTAAGATTACAATACATCAGCACAGCATGGTGGAAATGCTTAGGTCTGCTTCTCTTCCATTACGCATAACATTCCAAGCATTTTCCACTCCCTTATTGTAGGGTCATGGTTCACATCTTCCAATCAACTTGGAAGATGTGATTTACTTCCGGTTTCTTTCTCCCGGGCTATCTTTATGCTCCTCCCTCTTTCCCAGTTGCTGGTTTAACTATATATATACCAGACAGTTCTGCACATTGTCAAAGCAAGAATATACAGTATTTGCAGCATTGACACTTGGTATTTTCAGCCTCTTTGCCCCTTTCTGTTTGAGGGAGCTACCGGTCAGACGAAATTGGGCAAAATTCATTCCAACACAGAAACTGTTGCTTTAAATCAGGGGTGTCCAACCTTGGCAACTTTAAAAACCTGTGGACTTCGATTTCCAGAATTCCCCAGCCAGCCATGCCGCCTGAGGAATTCTGGGAGTTGAAGTCCATAAGTATTAAAGTTGCCAAGGTTGGACACTCCTGATTTAAATGATGATGCCCCTTCTCTTCTCAGCTCCTTAAAGAATAGAAGGGGCCCCTGGGAGGCCGGTAAAGGTGTCTGCATGGAGTTTTCTCAATTTAAAGTCAGAGCTGCTCAACTGAAGCAGAGCCAAAAAACTGCTACCATCTGGCCATCCAGATGTTGGAAATGCCAGGGGCGCAGTGCATAATTCCCCACTGTTTCTGCTTTGTGTGTGTTAAAAAAGGCTTCCTTTTTTTTTTAACAGATGGTGTGTATTTATAGATATGTACACATCTATTTGCACACATGCAAAGTCAGTGCCAACACAAAGCCAACACAGTGCATTAATAGAGGGACAGAATCAAGACCAGGTGAAGGGTTAATACCACTTTACAAGGCCTTAGTAAGGCCACACTTGGAATCCGGCATCCAAGTTTGGTCACCACGATGTAAAAAAGATGTTGAGACTCTAGAAAGAGTGCAGAGAAGAGCCACAAAGATGATCAGGGGACTGGAGGCTAAAACCTATAAGGAACGGTTGCTGGAATTGGGGATGTCTAGTTTAATAAAGAGAAGGACGAGGGGGGACCGGATAGCAGTCTTCCAGTATCTCAGGGGCTGCCCCAAAGAAGAGGGAGTCAAGCTCTTCTCAAGCCCCAAAGAAGAGGGAGTCAAGCACCCGAAGGCAGGACAAGAAGCAACGGATGGAAACTGATCAAGGAGAGAAGCAACCTAGAACTAAGGAGAAACTTCCTGACAGGGAGAACAATTAACCAGTGGAACCACCTGCCTCCAGAAGCTGTGGGTGCTCCAACACTGGAAGTTTTTAAGAAGAAACTGGACGGCCATTTCTCTGAAATGGTATAGGGTTTCCTGCCTGAGCAGGGGGTTGGACTAGAAGACCTCCAAGGTCCCTTCCAACTGTACTATTATTATAATTATTACGGTAATTATTAATGAGATAAGACAGAGTGATGTGAAGATAGTTTTAAATGAAAAAAAATGTAAAATATAAGTCATTGCAATTTCCTAATTTATATTTTTGAATTTCTTTTCATGGCCACCTAAAATATTTTATTTATTATAACAAGTGCATTTTGTTTTCAAATCTCGGTGGCAATTGCTTGCCCACAGTGCCAGTTTAATGTTCCTTCAGCAATGAACTGGTGTCTGAACCTCACCACAATTCCTCTGTGTTTCTCAGCCACACTTGAGTTATTTATTACTGCAGTTTATATGATGCTTTTTTACAGGTTGGAAACTCAGAGCAGCGAATGATCTAAAATAAAATATAAATAAAGTTCTTATTCATCCAACCCAAAAGGTCTGGATCTAGAAACAAATGTTAATTCTTAAGAGAGGCAAAAAAAAAAATGAAACTAAACAAAATCCCCAAGGAAATGAAATCTACACCCTAAGTACTAGATGAGATTTATTAAGCTCTGTGACAATTCCCAACTTCTGTATTGTAATTCAGTTTATAGTATCTCTTTGTGCTGATAAATTAGTCAAGGATATAGACTAGAATAGCAGATCTGTATCAGTCTAAATCCTAAAAAAAAAATAGGAATATTTTAAATTTTTTCACCTAAAAAAACCTCTAACTTTCCAACTTCTTACTGTCAAGTCTCCCACTGACAAGATCAAGCAAGCAACAGCTGCAGGGATATCAGTGAGGTCTTTTTAATATTTGGCCAGAGTAAATGCAGAATCTTGGAAGCCGTAATAAAATTTTCCCAGCCTCCTCTATAAGTGAGTCAATTAAGGTGGCGTTTCTTTGAAAGCTTGGAGACGCTTCTGTCCAAATTTCTCTTCTCTGGAGATAGTTGCTTATAACAGCGGTCCCTAACCCTGGCGGCTTGGCGGCCCGGCTGGGGGGACGGGAGGGGAACTAGGCCACGTGAGTGACGGGCCAATGGGGACAAATGCAGCTCAACTTGTGTGAGTGGCGGGGAGGTGCACTTGCGCAAGTTGAGGTGCGCGTGGACGCCAGCCACTCGCACAGCCCAAATCCGATAGACCACAGCTGGTAGTTGGCCACGGCCCACGGGTTGGGGACCCCCGATTTATAAGATAAGCCGACGACTGACTCATCGGCTGTCTTTTCTTGCTTATGGCTATAATCGCTTCTATCCCTTTCCAGCCTCCCCACAATCTCTCACAATTACTCGCAGTCCTCAGCTTACAACTGGGATAGGAATTTCTGCTGTACATCATTGCAGTTGTAAGTCAAGTCAACACATGGTCAGAGTTGATCCTATGACCAATTTTACCGTGGTCATTAAGCAAATCCAGTTTCTCCAACTGATGTTATTTGCAGGGAACTGGCTGAGAAAGTCACAAATTGTGATTACATACACCCAGGATGCTGCAATGCGAACAGTTTACAAGTGCCTGAATTGTGATCACGTGACCTTGGGGGTGTGTGTGATGCAATGGTTGCAATTGTGAGGGAAGGTCACAAATCGCTTTTTCCCTGAGAGGGGTGTAATTTTGAAACGCTGTCAAATCTCAAGGCCAGAACTTCCTACCAGAAACACAAACAACGTTGTGCAGGAAATATATGTCATTAAGTATGCTAGATTAAAACTAAGTTGACAGCCATGTGATTTTAGGCTTGATTTTTATTTATTTTATTTATTTATTTTGCACAAATTGCTCCAAGGATGATCCCATACTAGAGCCCTGGAGAAAAGTCAAGTCTAATTCTCTGCTAAGACCAGGAATCCAAATTTATGAATTTCATGGCAATTCACAAAGTAAAGATATCAGCATTTTAGTTAGAATTCAGATATCATTTACAACGAGTTTTCATGAATTTGGGGGTGGATATTTTTTTTAAAAAAAATGGAAACACTATTTTTAACATCAACAATTAGGAGTAATTTAATAAAATTAATGTGAAATACTATATACACAAAGACATACTTTAGAATTAGATAGCAAGTTTGGTCTAGTGCAGTGGTTCTCAACCTTTTTAATGCCGCGACCCCAACCGGTCGTAAGTCGAGGACTAAACCGGTCATAAGTCGAGGACTACCCAACCGGTCGTAAGTCGAGGACTTTCCCTGCCCGGGAGCGCCGCGCATGCATGGTTCCGCCCCCTGCGCCGACCGAGGCGTAGCTGGCAAGCGGCAGAGACGGAGCAGGCCGACCACCAGCTGGCCCAGCCCAAGGGAGGTAAGGCACCCGCCAGAAAAGGGGGAAAAAAATGGCGGACAAAAAAAATGGCGGACAGCCTTGCTTGGCGACCCCCATGAAATGGTCGATCGACCCCAAATGGGGTCCCGACCCACAGGTTGAGAACCACTGGTCTAGTGGTTAAAAGCAGAAGACGGTGAGTTCTAGTCCTGCCTTAAGCATTAAAAGCTGGCTGGGTGAATTGGGCCTATCACTCTCTCAGCCCTACCTACCTCACAGGGTGGTGGTTGTGGGGAAAATAAGAGGAGAAAGGAGTATCAGGTAAGTTCACTGCTTTGAGTTATTAAAAATAATAAAGGTGGGATAGAAGAAATAAATAAAAAAAAATCCCTACATTCATTATTAGTATTGTATCTTTATGTTGTAATCTCTCCTAATGGAGCTTGCTAGCTACAAAGCATATCCCACCTAATTAAATGGATAAACTCAATTAGTTCAACTATTTCAATCACTTTCTAAATTTTCAGGGGGGAGAGTGTTTGAGAGTACGATCTGAAATCTCCCTCGTATCTCAGAATTACTGTAATTTTAATAAATGTCTTATTTAGCGACTATGTACATGCAGCACGTTACCAGTATTTACTGTTTTGGATTCAAAGTCTGAAAGATGCTTCAAAGCACATGGAGGCAGGCAGGGACTCTGCATGGCATAAGTCAAATTGCCTTTCCCAGACCTGAACCCATTTCATTTCTGGGCAAATACACAGTTGCTTTAATGGGTTTCAGACAGGGATTACATGTCCTGTACACCTATTTGCTTTTAAATCTGAAGCGTCCTAATCTTCACCATAATTTTACAGTCTAGGACAGGGGTCCTCAAACTTGGCCCTTTTAGGACTTGTGGACTTCAACTCCCAGAATTCCTCAGCCAGGCACGCATGCCTGGCTGAGGAATTCTGGGAGTTGAAGTCCACAAGTCCTAAAAGGGCCAAGTTTGAGGACCCCTGCACTATATCATGGAGTTCTTTTTCCACTATGCAAAAAAGGCTGAAGAATTCTGGAAGATGAAGTCCACAAGTCCTAAAAAGGCCAGGTTTGAAGACTTTTGGTCTAGGAAAACGGCCTCCCAATTAAGCATGATCTATCAAATCAGTATGGTCTGTATAGACAAGAAGCAATTGATGGAATCTAATCAAGGAGAGAACCAACCTAGAAATAAGGAGACATTTCCAGATAGTGAGAACAATTAATCAGTGGAACAACCTGCCTCCAAACGTTGTGGGTGCTCCAATACTGGAGACTGGACAGCCATTTGTCCGAAATGGTGTAGGGTTTCCTGCCTGAGCAGGGGGTTGGACTAGATGACCTCCAAGGTTCCTTCCAACTCTGTTATTCTGTTATCAAAGGTGTATCACAGAACTGGGTCAATGTTTAAATTAGTGAAACAGTGGGTTGATAGGCTCATGCAGATTATGCTAAAATAGTAGTAGTAAAGTGATGATCATAAGAGTTTTATTATTTAAAAAAGAGTCTGCTTTTGTGGAACAGCCTGATTGCATTTTAATTATCAGAGGAAGATTACATCTCATATGTTACAGGATATGAGGTTGAGTCAGGTTTGTCATTATTTTATGCAAGGCTCTGGAATTTATATGGAGCTGGGAATTAAGTAGACCCATTTTAACACAATTGGTGCTTGCAGCAGGAATAACAATCGCCTCTTTCGGGACAGGATCTGGCCTGCATTCAGGGACAGCTCAAATTCATGTGGCCTTTATTAATTATTATAAGCACATTTAATGAGGAACAGTAGAATCCCAGTGAACTAATGGTCTGAAGGAGAGAAAAGATCCAAAAAGATAGAAATTAACCCTTAAAGATCCATTCCAACTATATTCTCTTCCACCCATGGTGATTCCAGTACGGAATCACCCTGAGAAAGTGAGAAATTAAGATTTTTGGAGCAAGGTTAAAGGACCGGCAAGGAAGTCATAATGGTATCCACATCTGTTTCTTATGCTGGGAGGCTGAAAAAAGACCACTCAGGAGCTGGGTTCCTGATAAATATAGCTTAACACAAAATGTGCCAAGGTTTCACAACCCTGGGATTTCAAATGGTGCCACTGACAGTGATCCATGACACACAGCATCGAGTGCAAAGTTTCCGTTTATTTTGCCCATCCATTTGTGGCTTGCTTTACATTCATCTGTAGGAAAACAGTCCTTGCCATTCAGAATTGTTAGCATCTAGGTCAGGGGTAGGCCACCTTGGCTCTTTTATGACTTGTGGACTTCAACTCCCAGAATTCCTGAGCCAGCCTGGCTCAGCTTGGAAACCTCTCCCTTTCCCCTCAGCACGGCTGGCTGAGGAATTCTGGGAGTTGAAGTCCACCAGTCATAAAAGAGCCAAGGTTGCCTACCCCTGGTCTAGACTCTAAGCCTAGGGTAGGGGTCTTCAAACGTGGCCCTTTTATGACTCCTGGACTTCAACTCCCAGAATTCCTGAGCCAGCCTGGGGGAACTATGGCCCCCTCATGACTCGTGGACTTCAACTCCCAGAATTCCTGAGCCAGCATGGCTGGAAACCTCTCCCTTTCCCCTCAGTATGGCTGACTCAGGAATTCTGGGAGTTGAAGTCCACCAGTCATAAAAGAGCCAAGGTGGCCTACCCCTGATCTAGGTCAATGTTTTTCCAACTTGGCAACTTTAAGAAATATGGATTTCAGCTTCCCACGCAAGCTGGGGAATTCTGGGAGTTGAAGTCCATAGATCTTAAAACTGCCAAGCTTGTAAAAGGCTGATCTGGATTTGAATGACCAGAAGGGAGAGTTTTTATTAGCAGATCACGCTGCCCAGATCTCTCTCAAACACACACTCTTAGAGTCCATGGCAATCCATTATAAAGTGGATTCCTTCATTTAACACGGTAAATATTCTATGTGAACTCAGTAAAAATAAACTTGGCGGCTTGCCTCTTGCTTGAGTAAACTTTATGCAATGGACCATGGATACAGGCTTAACAAATCTCGACTTGAAGCTCATCTCTTTATTTACTAGTTTTGGCAACCTGTTTTATATGGCTTAATTTCAAACAGTCTCTGGAAACAATCAGAGGGGAAAGGAAAGAAGGATTAATACTCCTGTCAGCTGGGGAAAAATGTTCCTTATCATTGCTAGAGGGAAAAATATCAGCCTCTTTAAAGTATATAAAGATATGCACAGATATGATATAAAGTTAATACTTCTTTTTCTGCAAAAAAAAAAGTTCATTTAGTGACCGAAGTTACAACGGCACTGAAAAGAATGACTTATGACCGTTTTTCACACTTACAACCATTGCAGGTTTCTGATGACCCCACGATCAAAATTCAAACGCTCGGCAACCGACTCATATTTATGACAGTCGCAGCGTCCGGGGGTCACGTGATCCCCTTTTGTGAGCTTCTGACAAGCAAAGTCCATGCGGAATCCAGATTCACTTAACAACGGTGTTACTAACAGTGATTCAATTAACAACTGTGGCAAGAACGGTCGTAAAATGGGGCAAAATTTACTTAACTGTCTCACTTAGTAACATAAAAATTTAGGCTCAGTTGTGGTCATAAGTCAAGGACTACCTGTACTAATCTCGTAGTTTTGAAATCAGTGGGAGGAAGAGATAGAAACGCTTCCAAATCCAGATCAATGCTTTATGCCAATGTTTCTCAACCTTGGCAACTTTAAGCTGCGTGGACTTCAACTCCCAGAATCCCCCAGCCAGCTGTGCTGGCTGGGGGATTCTGGGAGCTGAAGTCCACACAGCTTAAAGTTGCTGAAGTTGAGAAACACTGCTTTATGCCATCTCTTTTATAAGGGTGAGATACACCTTGTATAAACAGTGACAACGTTCACTTGGCAGGCTTAAAAATTAGTCATCATGTCCTTGGTAAATTTTTCAGCCAGTAAAAGTGGCATCTGCTAACTCATTTGTTATCACAAGTGATCTGGAACACAACAAGGTTAGGAAACAGTAATAAAGAATATATTTTCTGTTGCCACTAAATTGGCCAGTTAGGTAACACACACTATATCTTAAAAGTAGAAGCACCTCCATGAAAACTGCACTTATCAGATGAATTGGCGTTATTCCTTTGTTGTTATGGGCAGCAACGCACTAAGCTTCTTTTTCATAATTTATTAGAATTTTTTTTATAAAGAATTTCTAATATTTGTTATGATATGTCCTATTTCAGTGGTTCTCAACCTTTGGGTCGGGACCCCATTTGGGGTCGATCGACCATTTCACGGGGGTCGCCAAGCAAGGCTGTCCTCCATTTTTTTTGTCCGCCATTTGTTTTGTCCGCCATTTTTTTCCCCTTTTCCGGTGGGTGCCTTACCTCCCTTGGGCTGGGCCAGCTGGTGGTCGGCCTGCTCCATCTCTGCTGCTTGCCAGCTACGCCTCGGCTGGCGCAGGGGGCAGAACCACGCATGCGTGGCGCTCCCGGGCAGGGAAAGTCCTCGACTTACGACCGGTTGGGTAGTCCTCGACTTATGACTGGTTTAGTCCTCGACTTATGACCGGTTTAGTCCTCGACTTACGACCAGTTGGGGTCGCGGCATTAAAAAGGTTGAGAACCACTGTCCTATTTGAACTATGGTGCTGGAGAAGACTCCTGCGAGTCCCCTGGACTGCAAGGCGATCCAACCGGTCAGTCCTAGAAGAGATCAACCCCGACTGCTCTTTAGAAGGCCAGATCCTGAAGTTGAGACTCAAGTCCTTTGGCCACCTAATGAGAAGGAAGGACTCCCTGGAGAAGAGCCTAAGGATGGGAAAGATGGAGGGCAAGAGAAGAAGGGGACGACAGAGAAGGAGGTGGCTGGATGGAGTCTCTGAAGCAGGAGGCATGAGCTTAAATGAACTCCAGAAGATGGTAGAGGACAGGAAGGCCTGGAGGAACGTTGTCCATGGGGTCGCGATGGGTCGGACACGACTTCCCAATTAACAACAACAATTTCAGTCTCTGCTGTTTGATATGTTTCAGGGCAGTGAGTCATTGGAGAGACTGAATAGACATTTAGAGGTGTCTGTTATATTTAAGCCCAATTATTCAAACCACAAAAGTTGCCCACACAATATCCAAAGATGCCAGGTGCCACCGAATACTTAATTGATGCTTGCATCCTCTTCAAACTGTTAAAATGAATTACGTTTTAAACTAATTGTCTTAAAGGATGTGACTTGAAAACACAACGACCACTCATAATAATGCTCATTGAGTATAATGATAAAATAATATTAATAGTGATTCAGTTGAGTATAATTGGGCAACAATTCTCAGAAAAACCAAATGTCTTTTCCTGCATGATACAATGAGGGGTTTATAAATGAACAATTACTTTAGCCCGTGAGTTAAACAGACACATTCAGTGTCACAAGCATTGAGTTTTACAATCAAATGAAACAAATTATCGGAAAAAAAACTGTGAAAAATGATTACACTATGGCAGTGATAGAGAACCTTTTAGAGACCGAGTGCCCAAACTGCAACCCAAAACCCACTTATTTATCGCCGGGTGCCAGGTAGATGTGGCCCACTGGGTGGGCGTGGCTGTGGTGGTCATGGCAGATTGGGTGGGTGTGGCCAAGGTGGGTGTGATCACCTCGATGTTACTCGTGGGGAGGGACATCTGTGGGGGCCGAGAAGGGTTGGGGGAGATCCAGGGGGTCTCTGGCAGGTGGGACGGTGGGCAGGAAGCTCGTCCTGCGGGGTGAGGCGAGGCAAGGCGAGGCAGGGCGAGGGTGCCATTGTCACAGGGCAAGGTGAGGCAGGGGCCGCGGTGGTTGCTGCCTGACACCATCGGCCCTTGCACACAGAGGCCAGCGAGTGCATGAGTGCTGGGATGCATCCAGCCACGTGGGACCTCGGCCAGTTAGCGGGCGACTGGTTGAAGAGGGACGGTTGCCATCTCCGGGGCATGGCACGCGTGCCCACAGAGAGGGCTCTGTCGCCTCTGGCATGCGTACCATAAGTTCGCCACCACTGCACTATGGAAATGGGCAATGAATAATACCTGTTTTAGCTCTCCACTTCCCTATATATAGGTTCAATGTTATTTACTTTTAAAATGGGTACGCATCTCTTCCAGGAATCTCTGCCAACGTGAAGAACTACAGTATTAAAAATTCAGTGCTGGTTAACCCTCACATTGCTTTCCCGGTCTTCCTTCGTGTAACAGTTCACAAGACCGGCCTGCGATAGAGAACTTTACAAAGGAGGGAAAGAAAAACACAAGCCTACCGTTTCATCTTCAAGTTTCAGACGCAGAGTTTTGTCCCCCTCTTTGTAATTTCTGATGATTTCAGCTGATTTCCAGACTTCTTCTGGGTCAGGAATCCAAACCCTTGTATACTACAGCGGGAAAAACAATAAGGAAAAAAAATATTAAGATGAACACCAGGAAACAAACATAGGTCAAAAAAGGAAATAACTGTCTATTCCTGAACCTTACCCTTAATGGTGCCCCAGCTTAGTGCCTAGGAGAGAAAGGGCCCCCCACATAAAATCATTTAATATTGTCGTTCAAAGTATATATTGCTCTCAATATAAACCTTTTTAGGATTTCCAGGCTATTGATAAGATAATTCAATGCTAGGTTAGCAAACGTCCGCACTCTATATGGGGGGGGAGAGTTTAAGCAGCAGGAATTCTGTAACATTAATTAATCTATCCAGATTTATTGCAAGGAAGCTATTTTAATAAAGCCATGTTTTAATAATAATAATAATAATAATAATAATAACAACAACAACAACAACAACAACAACAACCACCATGTATGGATCATCATGGACACTGCTGTACCTGGAGACAGCAGAAGAGAAGAGAAAGAACTGGAGAAGATAACAAAATACGAAGACCCGTAAGTAGAAATAGAACGACTATGGCAGGGGTAGACAACCTTGGCTCTTTTATGACTCATGGACTTCAACTCCCAGAATTCCTGAGCCAGCATAGCTGGCTCAGGAATTCTGGGAGTTGAAGTCCATGAGTCATAAAAGAGCCAAGGTTGCCTACCCCTGGACTATGGCAAAAGAAAGCAAAAATTGTACCAATACTAATAGACACCTTGGGTGCAATCCCAGAACAAATGGAGCACCACTTGAACACCATTGACAAGTGGTTAAAGTACCAGGCTAGAGACCAGGAGAATGCGAGTTCTAATCCTGCCTTACACATGAAAGCCACCTGAGTGACTTTGGGTCAGTCATTCTCTCTCAGCCCAACCCACCTCATAGGGTTGTTTTTGGGCTGAAAATAGAAAGAAGGAAAAGTATTAGGTATGTTTGTCTCAGGGAACTGAAGGTGTTCTTTGATGAATAAGAGAGCTGGAAGGGACCTTAGTTCCAGGTTGCTTCTCTCCTTGATGAGTTTCCATCTGTTGCTTCTTGTCCTGCCTTCAGGCGCTTTGGAGAATAGCTTGACTCCCTCTTCTTTGGGGCAGCCCCTGAGATACTGGAAGACGGCTATCCTGTCACCCTCTGGTCAGTCTCTTCATTAAACTAAACCAGGGGTGTCAAACTGCCGACCTGCGGGTCGGATGCGTAATCTCGAAACCGCGCCCTCCCCAGCTCCGGCAATGGGAAAAAAGTTGCGATACGTCGCGACACGCCACGTGACACGGCGAGTTTGACACTCCTGAACTAGACCTACCCAATTCCTGCAATTATTCCTAATATGTTTTAGCCTCCAGCCCCCTGATCATCTTTCTTGCTCTTCTCCACAGTCTTTCCACAGTCTCAACCTCTTTTTCACATTGTGGTGATCAAAACTGGATGCAGGATTCCAAGTGTGGCCTTATCAAGGCCTTGTAAAGCTCCATTGTGGTTCATTGTTTCTTCTCTTCTGGTGGTTTCTATATTTTTTATTATTTTGTGTGTTTTATTTATTATTTATTGTTTTTATTGATTATTGTACTCTTCCTGAGTCACTTTTTGTGGGATGGGTAGCCATGTACATGTGAGGAATAAAGACAATAAATAATAATAATGCTCCTGAAAAAAATGAGAGGAAAAAGGGGGGGGGGGGAATTGGGGAAGAGAACCAAACTGCTATGTCAACCTGAATCACAAACTTCTGACCTTCTGAGGTGCTGTTAATGCTCTTACGTCTAATTACACAAGGAAAAATTGCCACAAAAGAACCTTGACATTCATATCCCACACTGGGCTCATTTAATTCCCACACATCACTGTTTACACCTTCTGTGGCTCCTGATCTGGAATTTAACCCTGGTGGCCATCATTTTCCAAAAGACTAGGAATAACGATTTTTTAAAATAAATCAACAACAAAGCCAGTAATTTTTACGAGAGATTGAAAATATAAATCTGACAATAAGTAGGCAACTCATTTTTTTTCTGGAATGTGAACAATTTGTTCCTGGCTTAACGTGACTTACAAATTGATCATTGTGGGTTTGTTCTACAGGTAGTCCTTGACATATGACCGTAATGGAGCCTGCCTGTTATAGTCATATGTTGTGACCGTCATAAAACAGATTTTTTTGTTTTTCTATGGTGGCCATTAGGTGAATGCTATGGTCGTTAAGCAAAGCAATGGTTCGCGACGGGCATGATTTTGCCACAAAATCAGAAGTGCGAGTTATGTGGCCGTGGAGGGTGCCCGACTGCTGGAACTTTGAGGGCGAGGGTCCTAAGTCCCCCTTTTCAGATTGGTCGTAACTTCAACCAGTCGCTAAGCAACTGGTTGTAAATCAAGGACTACCCTACATGTGCAAATCAGATTGTTAGGCTGATTCACCAAGCTGGAATCACTTTGGCTTTGGGTGAACCCAGTAAAAGTCTGACATACAACAGCTAGTGAGATCTTGAAAACGCTCAACTTAGTTCCTTTAACAATGGTCCAAAATTAGGACAGCCTCAGCCCACTTTGCAGCTTACAACTGTGTATTCTGGGAAGCAAAACTGAGGAGTTTGCAAGCTCTGAGTTCCCACAAGGGCTTAATCAAAGAGTGACAGTCTGGAAATTGCGGTCACTTTTGGATGGGGTGCCAAGCAGTAACATTCTAAGTTGCTTTTTTTTTAAAGTCTTATTGGACAAATCTGCTTTCTTTCCTACAAAAGCCAATTTTGTCATCCGCTTTTCCCAGTGGAAAAATAGAGAGTGTACCCTGCTCATATACCTTAATCTACAGGTAATTCTTGACTTATAGCCAGTCACTTAGCAACCGTACAGAGAATCCCCGACTTACAACCATTCATTTAGTGACTGTTGGAAGTTACAGCAGCACTGAAAAAAATGACTTATGACTGATTTTCACACGACCGTTGCAGCATCAACACGGTCACGTGATCAAAATCCAGCTGCTTGGCAACTGGCATGTGCTTGTGACAGTTGCGCTGTCCCCGGGATCATGTGACCCATTGGTGACCTTCCCCAGTCAGCCCGGAGAAGCAAAGTCAATGGGGAGGGAGGCAGATTCACTTAACGATCGCACAAATCACTTGGCAACTGCAGAGATTTGCTCAACTGTGGCAAAAATGTCGCAAACTGGGACAAAATTCGCTTAACAATTGTCTTGCTTAGCAAGACAGTTCCAAAGTTCTGGAAGCCACCACACCCCTTTGAAGAAATATGATCGCATGTCGCGGTCTGAGCAACTGGCTCGCATTTACTGACATTTGCAGTATCCCAAAGTCACCTGACTGCATTTTCATGGCATTTTCACCGAAAAACAACATTTACTTCTGGTTTTTAGCAAAAATGGTGCATAGCAATCAATGGATTCACTTTACAACCACAGCATTAGCTCGACTGCCAAGGTCTTGTTAGGATCGATCGCCCTCCGTCTGCTTAAAATTCACCACGAAAAGGTTGTAGAAACATGTGATGACCTATTTTACAACTTATGACCATAGTGTGCAGGTTCTATTACGGCTGTAAAGTGTAAATCAAGGACCACCTAGGCCAGGGGTAGGCAACCTTGGCTCTTTTATGACTGGTGGACTTCAACTCCCAGAATTCCTGAGCCAGCCTGGCTCAGCTTGGAAACCTCTCCCTTTCCCCTCAGCATGGCTGGCTCAGGAATTCTGGGAGTTGAAATCCACCAGTCATAAAAGAGCCAAGGTTCCCCACCCCTGACCTAGGTAGAAATAGCCATGAGCAACAGCCTCACTAAAACTAACGGAGAAGAAAAGTACAGTAGTTTTAATTTATGTGTACAAAACTTCCATGGCACACAAATCCTACAAACATTCCCATTAAATATTGTAAGTATTTCTAATTCCACCAAAGGGAAATATTACTGCACAATTATACAGAGCAGAGATATGAGCTGTATTTAATTCATGCTGTTTTACTACTACACAGCCTAATTCTTACTTCCCAAATTATTATGTGAGCTGGGAGAAAGATCTCCTTTGGGTTTTTCATGTCTCTGAACTCCGCTTCCCAATTCCACCATTCAAAAGTGTGTACAAAAATGAGATTAGGACCAATCACATCCATAGGGAATACTGCTTCACAAACTGTGCATTTCAGGACAAATGTATAGAAAGGGGCATAATTTTTCACATGCAAGGTTTCCTTCCAAATTCCCAATGTGATACGAAATAAAATAGATATGAAACTTTTTTTTTTCTTTCCACCCCAGCTAAGAACCTTGCATTTATATATAAGACTACTTTTAAAGCCACCAGATTAAAACTGTCCTCTTCTTAATGAAAAATCAGAGAACTTTCAGTTCCCTTGCTAAGATGCATTTTAGGGGAAAAGATGAGAAAAGGTTGCATGAGCTAAGATCACCAGGATTTCTTATTATTCTAGCTTGAAAGGAGAACATCCAAGACCATTATCCCCACCAACCCTGACAGGGCAAGCCTCTAGAATAGGGGTAGGCAACCTTGGCTCTTTTATGACTCCTGGACTTCAACTCCCAGAATTCCTCAGCCAGCCATGCTGAGGGGAAAGGGAGAGGTTTCCAAGCTGAGCCAGGCTGGCTCAGGAATTCTGGGAGTTGAAGTCCACCAGTCATAAAAGAGCCACATTTGAAGACCCCTGATATAGGGCAGGGGTGGGGAACCTTGGCTCTTTTATGACTCCTGGACTTCAAATCCCAGAATTCCTGAGCCAGCCATGCTGAGGGGAAAGGGACAGGTTTCCAAGCTGAGCCAGGCTGGCTCAGGAATTCTGGGAGTTGAAGTCCACCAGTCATAAAGGGGCCAAGGTTGCCCACCCCTGCCCTATATCAGGGGTCTTCAAACGTGGTTCTTTTATGACGTGGACTTCAACTCCCAGAATTCCTGAGCCAGCCATGCTGAGGGGAAAGGGAGAGGTTTCCAAGCTGAGCCAGGCTGGCTCAGGAATTCTGGGAGTTGAAGTCCACGAGTCATGAAGGGGCCATAGTTCCCCCATGCTGGCTCAGGAATTCTGCGAGTTGAAGTCCACGAGTCATGAAGGGGCCATAGTTCCCCCATGCTGGCTCAGGAATTCTGGGAGTTGAAGTTCACAAGTCATAAAAGAGCCCAGGTTGCCTACCCCTGGTCTAGACTCTTGGCCTAGGGTAGGGGTCTTCAAACGTGGCCCTTTTATGACTCGTGGACTTCAACTCCCAGAATTCCTGAGCCAGCCATGCTGAGGGGAAAGGGAGAGGTTTCCAAGCTGAGCCAGGCTGGCTCAGGAATTCTGGGAGTTGAAGTCCAGGAGTCATAAAAGAGCGATCGTTGTCCACCTCCCAGTTCTGCCCTGTCTAACTAAACCCCCTTCCTGGTGGGCTGAAGACATAATGGAATTAACCCCGTTTTAACCGGTTTACAAAAAAAAGGAACATTCAGACCAGTCCATTGCTGAAGGGGGAGAATTCCATAAAGCTGGGCCTATTACCGAGAAAATCTCTTTTTCTATCCACCCTCTTACATTGCATGTCTCTGAAAAGGCTTTCTCTTGGTGACTAGATTCATTCCTGACAAAGTAATCCCATTAAAGGGGTTTTGTTGAGATGCCAAAAGTGTCAAAATCCTCTGTTGTTCATCTCCTTAAAAAAGAACAGACTTCCACTCTCCATAGATCCAACTCCAATTATTGATATACTTACAAAATGAGTAAAGTACCTACAAAGTATATTGGAGCACTTTAAGAATCAGCCTTTCTCAAAGGTGAATTAGTAGATTTGCTGAAGTACACCCACATTATCAATAAAAGCTTGCACCAACTTCTAGGTAACACCTTGTGAAATCTGACACACGTAGAAAACAAAACCCTTCAGCTTGAGCCTTTAAGCTGTGCTTCTGTAGTAACTGTTATAAATAAAGGCAGGTGATGCTTCCCACTTTCTAAGTGCAACTCTCAAGAGCAATGAGAAAGAGACGGCAAGATCTAGCCACAGGTTTCTGACACTAAATCCATCTTTAAAGTGGATTTAAATTCCTCTCAAGAGTTAACTTTAAAGGTCAGAGGGTGTTCCAGTGGACTGCAAAAATTTGGGCCTCTTCCTACAGCCTGGTATCTCAGTTCTCACACTGAGAAGTGTTAATTCTCAAATAATTCCATAGCAGAGCAGCTGCTAGCAGAAGTAAATTAAGCAATTCGTTATAGGGATCTGTGGAGTCAAAAGCACTCACCTCCAAGGAGTCATCCCACTGGGCCTCTGAGTCAGTGTCCTGACTTGAGTTCTTTCCATTAGCTTCCCCAAAGATAGGCCGTTTGGTGATCGGGCCTGAATCTCAAATGGGAAATGCCATAGAATTCCCCCTTTTTAGAAGAGTTTGTCAGCTCTTTCTCTGTACTAATTGTTGGAAACATACTAAGTTGTATATCAGCATCCCCGAGTCTTTCTCGCTCTAAAAGGCAGCAGTTTTTCAGCAGCTCAGAGAAAAAAACTATTTCATCAGCTGCTCTCAGCCCTTTTATTTCCTCCAGGTGTATTAAAGTAGCAATTCACACATCTGAGATAAGACAATGGTTGCTCTCCAAATTAATGGCAAAACTCTGGAGCATATATAACCCAGTTTGTTTGAAAACACCTTGAAACAATGCAATGGTTACTAGTAGCATGGATTTATTAATAATAAAGCCGATTTCATTTGGGTTCAGTTAGCTTGTTTAATAGATGACGGGAATGCTGCGAATATATCTTGATTTGAGTGAAGCTCAAAGAAAGCTCAATAACAATTTCTTGTCAAACTAGAGTGCTATATCAAGCAGAGTGACACATGGAATCGTATCTTTCAGAATTTTATATTTTGGAATAGAAAAATGGGTCCTAATGCTGCTTTAACTCTGACATACAACATCCCTCACCAGTCAGCTGGGGCTGCAGGAAGCTGTAACTCAATAGAGGAGGAAGGTAATCACAGTCAGCTTAGCAAGACTTTGTGTTTTGAGTTCAGCTGAGTTGCTGTTCCTCCTCTTTATTCCTAATTTGCAGGCTCACCCAGGAGGGCAGACAAGTAAGTACCATCAATGCTATTTGCCTGGATCTCAAGCACATCTCAGTCCGAATATAAAATCCGACACCAGCCTTGCCTGTTTCAGAACCTGAAGTAGGTTTAAAAATCAGAAATGCAACCTGAATTCATTGTTTTCTTTCATATAAATTAATCTCCTTTCCCCTTAAAACATTTTTTTTAAATGCAATGTACCTTCTTGCCCATGTATCCACTCAGGGAATAGGAAAATTACTTTTCTTAAAATCTTTTGCTCCTCATTAAAATGTTTTTTATTTATTTTTTCCCAATGGATTTATCATAATCCTTATATTTATCATTATTGTCATCATTTCTGTGGTGTTATTATTGGTCCTATGTAAAATCAGAAGTAGAAAGGTTAGAATGTAAATTAAAGTTATATCCCATCGCTAATATTTTTAATTCAACATCCTTAACCTTTTACTATATGGGCCATCAGATGAAGAAGCAAACAGATCATAAAAAAAAAACTAAAGCATTTATGTGTTGAGTGATGATATAATTTGGAAAATGAATCTCAACAGTTTGTGAAATGGCCAATGATCTCCTTGCATCAGAGAAACAACCTGCCAATCAAACCTGACCTTACAAGAGGTCAATTTTATCATCTTCACCGTTACGTCAACCACAATTTTATCATCTTCAAGATGATTTGAGGAAACGGCTGGGCTCTGCCTCAACTACCCAGCCATGGATACCTGCTAACGTACTAACGGAAGTGAAACCTTTGAGTAACAAGGATGCCAGCCAGCCAGCCAGGCCACTGGATAAGGCAACACTTGCGGAGCTAATGGGGGCGATCATGCAGAAACGAGGCTGTCGGAGTCGTCAAGTCTTGGGAGTTTAAGGGGCCCTGAAGCTGTTTGAGAGAATCGACCTACATTCTTTTTACATTTGTCTCTCTGATTAAATGAAGGGAGGGGAGGATCACTTTTGCTCCTGTAATCTAATCCAGGGCTTTTCAACCTTTTCACCCACTGTACCACTTTTAGGAGATGGCAACATCCGAGGACCACCAGTCGCCTAGCAAGGTGTCAAAAATTTGATGACCCCCCCCAAAAAAAGGAAAAAAGTGATGAAGTACAGATAGTCCTCGACTTACAACAGTTCGCTTAGTGACTATTCGAAGTTACAAGGGCACTGAAAAAAGTTCCCCCCAAGCCACAGCTGAGCAAGACACCTGCCTGCCCGCCCGGCCGTGCTCTTCCTCCTGTCTGAGGTTTTCATTGTTGTGAGCATTTCTGTTGAGGATTGGCAGTGGGGTGGGGGTATTTTTATTCCCCCCATCTGCTGGGTGGTTGCAGCAGGTTTTGGTCACTTCACATGTCCCTGGGACTCTGTGACGGTCATAAATATGAATCAGTCGCCAAGCACCTGAATGGAAATCACAAGACCCTGGAGATGCTGCAACATTCCAGCTGATGGGCGCTTCTTCTGGGCTCAGCAGAAGCACCAGGATCAGTGCTGATCTCCAGCTGGATCCTGGCGCTGATCCTGGGGCTTCCGCTGAGCCCTGACAGCCCTGCAGCTCCAGCCGTCTCTCGCTCAGGCTTGTGCGGTGCTGCCACCGGTTCAGCTCATTCCCCTCCCCCGCTACCACTTTTCTAGGATGGTGGCATACCACCTGCCAGGTGCCAATGTACCACAGGTGGTACCCATACCACTGGTTGAAAAGCCCTGATCTAATGACACCTGCAAACGTTTGGAGGGGAATGGTTTCAGATCCACCAGGATTCACCTGGATGTGCAACCGGGATGATCACAAGGCCCATCTACCTTGAAGAGCCCCTTGGCTAGTGAAGGAAAGTAGCATGACTGTTTCATACTTTAGACCAGCTTCCAACTTTAAGACATGTGGACTTCAACTCCCATAATTCTGGGAGTTGATGTCCACAAGTCTTAAAGTTTCTAAGGCTGGACACCCTGGTTTAGACCTAGACATTCCTTTTGGGGTTATTACTTATGGCAGAGGTCCCCAACATTTTGGGCACCAGGGACCGGTTCCGTGGAGAGAGGTTTTTCCGCGGACTGGAGACTACGTGGTTTTGTGTGCTGCCTGCATCCCGCGGATGGGGCTTCGCTTGTTTGTGTGGACCAGTTGCTGGCACACCGTGGCCCGGTACCGGTCCACAGACCGGGGGTTGGGGACCTCTGACTTATGGTATTGATATTACTCATTCATCTCCACTTTTGTTCTCCAAACCAGGCACATGAGTAAATATTTAAATCCATGGATGATTTAAATAAGTATACATACATCTATTAGTTTACATCTATGTGGTTGCTAAGAATTGATACCAACTTAATGGCTCATAGTCACACATACATTAGCTACACTGTGTGTAGGTAGTGCTTGACTTAACAACCATTCATTTAGCAACTGTCCAAAATTACTACAGCAGTGAAAAAAGTGACTTATGACCGGTCCTCACAGTTACAACTGTTGCATTGTCTCTGCAGTCACATGATCGAAATTTCTTGAGAACCAGCATGGACTTATGACGGTTGCAACATCCCAAGGTCATGTGATCACCCTTTGCGACTTTTCCCAGCCAGTTTCCAACAAGCAAACTCAATGGGGCAAGGTGGATTTGCTTAATGATCACCTGCTTCACTTAACAACTGTGTGATTAACAACTATGGTGAAAAATTCATAAAATCAGGCACAACTCGCTTAACAACAACATTTCATTTAGCAACAGAAGTTCCCATCCCAATTGTGGCCATCAGTTGAGGATTATCCGTACATATACTGGATCTGCAAAATCTTTAACTCTGTTCATGTATTAAGTAAGTTATGAGTTACCAACCCCACACACACACATTTAGCTGGATCCAAACAAGTCATAAACCATGGTTTCCAATCCCACAGCAGGCAAGTCCGTATAGCACGTAAACCAAACCAAATAATGTTCTAGCTCAGGGGTCTTCAAACCCGGCCCTTTTATGACTTGTGGACTTCAACTCCCAGAATTCCTCAGCCAGGCACACGTGCCTGGCTGAGGAATTCTGGGAGTTGAAGTCCACAAGTCATAAAAGGGCCAGGTTTGAAGACCCCTGAGCTAGCTCAATGAAGTTTATCTCAGCTGGACCCCTCCAAGTCAGTTGGGCCTACAATTCCCAGAAGTCTTAGTTCAGACAGCTGCTAAGACAGCTGAGAAATTCTGAGTCTGAGCCTCAAGTTCCCAGATTGAGGAAACCCGTGTTACAATAGTGTGTGGATTTAGACACTGTGTGTCTTCCATAGTCCCTGTCCTGTTGTATTTGAAGCTCAGGTTGAATTCCAGTTCATCAAAGGCTTTGAGCCAACAGGGAGAATATAATGCAGTATTTCATTTCTCCTACTGTTGTGACTGTAAGCAGCTCTTTCAATTATACTGCATTGTTGTAATGTCTTGTTTGGAATGCAAGGGAAAAGGTGTGTTTTAAAAAAGCAATGCTGCCTACATTATCTTCCTTTAACCATTTTGCAAACATTCCAGGTTTCTGTATTTATGGAAGCAACATCAACCACTAGGCATTCATAACAAGTAGTTACTAGATTTATAATCTGAAGCGGTTCAATCAGGCTAATCTTTTCAGTTTTCATCCACACAGTTTAGGATTCTATAAATCTCAGGATGCTTATACCTTTCAGTAATAACCACCGTTATTATTACTTTCTTCTGGATAACAATTTACTGAATGGCAGAGAATGTTATTCCCGTAATCATTTAGCCTTCCTTTAAAAAAAAAAAAAGATCTTCTTAAATTACCACTGTAGTACTTTTCTGATTTTGCATTTCTTTGGGGGAAATGTTTAAGTATTTTTATACCCTTATAGGTTGATTTAATGTAGTTATGGAAGACACCCTCTGCAGTTTGGCAAGGGTCTAAATACATGGCCAGCTGCTTAATAATTACCAATTAAGATCATTGATTGTACAACTGCATTAGCAGGTGCATAAATCCCAGTTCTGCACGTATCACAGACCTGACAAAAATTCAGAAGTTGGGTAAATCCACAATATCCCCTGCCTTGCAATTTTTAGACTGCTTCTTCTCCTGCAGTAAAAAAAAAAAAAGTTGCTTCTGTGTCACAATCTCGTTCTCAAAAGACTTGAGAATTTATTTCAAATTTATTCTACAGAGTTTGGAGTTTACTTAATTATTGGAAAGGGCAGAAGCTGTGCTACCGCTGATATCCTTGTTTTCTCGTTCACATTTTTCCGTCGTTTTCCACATCCTTTTGGCTGTGATCCTTCCCAATTGAGATAAATCAGGCTGTCAAACTTGATCACGTCACGTGATGTGTCGTGGCGTATCGTAACGTTTTTTGCATTTGAGGAGCCGGGGTGGGCGTGGCCTGCGCCTGACACATCCCGCCTGCAAGCTGCCAGTTTGATACCCCTGAGATAAATGCAGCATTTTCTCTAGAGATTTTTCAATGGGGTTCACAGAAAGAAGGGAAGCTATGAAGACCCCATGGCCACCTAAATAACTACAGATAGGTCTCGACTTACAACTATTCATTCAGTGACTGTCTGAAATTACAATAGCATTGAAAAAAGTGACGTATGACTATTTTTCGCGCGATTGTTACAGCATCCCAATGGTCATGTGATCAAAATTCAACTGCTTGGCAAATGGCTCATATTTATGACAGTTGCAGTATTTTGGGGTCAATATAAATGACCTTCTGCACCTTTCTGGTGAGCAAAGTCAATGACATTGACTTGTTAAGGAAGCCAGATCCCTTAATCACCATGTTACTAACTTAACAACTGTGGCAAGGTAGGTCATAAAATGTGGCAAAACTCACTTAATAACTGTCTTGCTTAGTAACGGAAAATTTGGGCTCAATTGTGGTTGTAAGTCAAGGACTAGGGCTACAATTCATGGGGGGGGGAGAGTTAGGGCAAAATACATAACCTTTACCAACAAAGTCTGTATTCACACATCATCTGTGCTGGATATGAATAAACCATGTGCCTCTCATTCATTGCTAACAATTCATTTAGTCAAATAAACCAGGATTTGGCACTTAAATATAGCTTCCAGATCCACAGGTAAGTGCCCACAGGCAAAGGAGAGGGGGTGTAAATAAGATTATAAAACAGATATTCTGTATGACAGTAAAAGAATGAGAAGTAAAATAATCTTGGAGTGAAGATTCACAACCAAGCTTTTACACCAGATGTGATTTTATCAACATGCAGTTCTGCAGCAGCATTTTTCCAGGTATGGAATGGTTTCAAACCTCACTTTGCTTTTGGGAAATAGAAAGTCTTGACAATTAAAAAATCAAATTCTAACTATTACTATCACTTGAGAGGCATGCAGATGCCCCAGTAGGCAGAAAAAGAAGAAAGATCAACTGTGTTGCCTTAACAGTAACAAACTGAGGAATTCATCTTAAGGCCTACGGGTAGATTTAAAAGGTCCATGTTTTACAAAAACAATAGATTGGAGCTAAGTTACACGCGGCCAGCAGATCTCAGAAGAACCTAAGTGTTGTAGGAGCTTCTGTGGGACCTTCAAGTCTCCAGCAAAATTAATTCCTCAGCAAAATGCAAGAACCGACAGATCTGCCTCAAGGAGAGGTTCCAGAATGATTCCATCATGTTGTCTCCCAGTGTATTTCCACCGCCAAGGCTGGCCAAGTAATTACAAATAGCCATACTTCAGGGGCAGGTCAAAAACACTTTGAATCAAAAGGCACTAATTATCCCAGGAACAGGAAGACATTTCATAAATCTGGTCAATGAAACCAGCTCCGACTTCTGGCAGCGGAAAAACTCCTTGCCCAGCCAAATAAGGTCCCTCCACTTTAGCCTGCCTCACTTAACGAGACCAACAGGAGTCCTTAACCGAGGCCGGATTCAGCCTAGTCCAGGGGTAGGCAACCGTGGCTCTTTTATGACTGGTGGACTTCAACTCCCAGAATTCCTGAGCCAGCCATGCTGAGGGGAAAAGGAGAGGTTTCCAAGCTGAGCCAGGCTGGCTCAGGAATTCTGGGAGTTGAAGTCCACGAGCCATAAAAGGGCCAAGTTTGAAGACCCCTACCCTATTCTAGGCCATAGTATCTAGAACAGGTGGTCTTCAAACTTGGCTCTTTTGTGACTGGTGGATTTCAACTCCCAGAATTCCTGAGCCAGCCATGCTGAGGGGAAGGGAGAGGTTTCCAAGCTGAGCCAGGCTGGCTCAGGAATTCTGGGAGTTGAAGTCCAGGAGTCATAAAAGAGCCAAGGTGGCCTACCCCTGGCCTAGAGGCTACTTCTCTGCTTCCGGCCAGCAGGACAGGCCGGGCCCTTCGCGCCCTTCCCACGTGGCTCAAGAGGCAGCCACCGGCCTTTCAAGAAAGGACAGGCGCCACGGAGCCTCCTGCAAGTCGAGGCTGCTAGAAAAGCCACTGGACAGGGAACATACGGACAAACCTCAATTTACAGCAATTCGTTCAGTGACCGTTCAAAGTTACAACAGCACTGAAAAAGGGACTTAGGACCACTGTTCACACCTAAGACCACTGCAGCATCCCCATGGTGATCAAAATTCAGCTGTTTGGCAACCGACTCGTATTTATGACGGTCGCAGAGTCGCGGGGTCACGCGATCCCCTTTTGTGACCTTCTGACAAGCAAAGTCAATGGGGAAGCCAGATTCACTTAACAATCGTGTTACCAACTTAACGACTGCAATGATTCACTTAACAGCTGTGGCAAGAGTGGTCATAAAATGAGGCAAACATTTAACAAGTGTTTCACTTAGCAATAGAAATTTTGGGCTCAATTGCAGTCGTAAGTCGAGGACAACCTGTACATCGGATGGAAGTTTATCCCTAATAATGCTGGTTGGCTTTGAAGTTCCTCCCATGCCAACAATAGATATAACAGAATAATAGAGTTGGAAGGGACCTTGGAGGTCATCTAGTCCAACCCCCTGCTCAGGCAGGAAACCCTATACCATTGTCCATGGGGTCACGATCGGTCGGACACGACTTTGCAATTAACAACAACAACAACATTCTACAATAGTATATCTCTTATGGATAATTTATAGATTCCTTTGGAAATAAAATCTTTATAGATGGAGGAAAAGACTTAATCCAAATCCAAGAGACAGATCTGTACCCTAACCATGATTGTCTACACAAGTTATCTTTTGTGAAATTTTGCTTTTGCTTCTTACTAGTTTCAAGATCTGGGCTCCATCTGTTTGTTCTTATAACTTTCTGTCACCCTTTCAAGGATTAACAAATTGAATTTTAATCATTTTCTTTGAATCTTCAATATGACGTTTAAGGCTAATAATGGGATTCCAGATGCCTCCTTGGGTGCCCTATCAAGCTTTCCGTCTTATCCAATGTACTTAAAAGTTGTTTATTTAAAAATAAATATTGTATTCGTTCAGGCTTATTATACTCAAAGCAGACTGAAAACCATTTGGACATATTTGTAATGCATGCAAGATTAGAGATATCTGCTTAAAGATAAAGACTTATAAATGCAAATTTTAAGTACTTGGCAGTATCCATGTACCCTCAATCGAAGTTTCCAACTATTTTCACAAGTTTCAATTAAGAGTTACAGCAAAAAGACCCTGAGGGTTGGTTAAGTACAATTGTTCTTCAGATGATAATAGTACAGCTTTATTGCAACATTGCTTCAATATAATTTAACAGTAATGTACATAATTGGTAATGCTATTCTATACATTATACATACTTTTCTCTTAGTGTAATCAGGGAATCATAGATAGGAAGAAGCCATCCAATCTATCTCACTGATCAGTGCAAGGATCCAAATCCTTGGCAAAATGATCAGCTTTTGTTTGATGAAAGCTAACCAAAGGAAGTCTTCCTATCAGCTTCAGGAATTGGTCCTGCTGGCCAACTATTGTCCATTACAGTCCTTTGGTTTTTCTAACGTTCACTCTTCCTGAAATTTAACACCGCTATGCTGTGCCACTCACCTTAGGATACCAGAGTCTGAGGGATTGCCTTTTTCTAAGACTTTCTACCTGTCCAACTAGATCAGGGGCCTTCAAACTTGGCCCTTTTATGACTTGTGGACTTCAGCTCCCAGAATTCCTCAGCCAGGCACGCGTGCCTGGCTGAGGAATTCTGGGAGTTGAAGTCCACAAGTCATAAAAGGGCCAAGTTTGAAGGCCCCTGGTCTAGACTGACCAAATGGGCATGATGCAGATCCCATCAACCAAAGAGCGTCTGCCGGTGGGGTCCAGAGGACAAGCTTTTGCCATCGTGGCCCCTCCTTTTGGGAGAGGTTAGAATGGCCCTAACCCTGTTAGCTTTGGATTAAAGCCCTAAAAACCTGGTTATGTCCCTGTGCCTTGGCTGTCGAACGCCTTAAGGGCCCTGGATCTGGCTGCACTACTGACTGGCCTAATATTCTTGTACCCATCTATTTTTAATCTGGATTTTGTGTGTGTGTGTTTTTATATTGTTTTAAAATGTCTTTAGCATTTGTAATTAATTGTAATATATTTTTAGCATTTTTAATTAATTGTAATATATTTTTAGCATTTTTAATTAATTGTAATGTATTTTTTAATTTGTAAACCGCCCAGAATCATTGACTGAGATGAGCAGCTATAAAAACGGAATGGATGGATGGATCAATAGCAATTGCAATAGCAATAAATAGCATTTAGACTTATATCCTGCTCCATAGTGCTTTACAGCAGGGGTCCCCAACCCCCGGTCCGTGGACCAGTACCGGTCCGCGGCATGCTAGCAATCGGTCCGCACAAACAAGCAAAGCCCCATCCGCAGGATGCAGACAGCACACAAAACCACGCTCCTTCCAGTCCGTGGAAAAACCTCTCCCCAGGGAACCGGTCCCTGGTGCCCCAAAGGTTGGGGGGCCTCTGCTTTACAGCCCTCTCTGAGAGGTTTACAATGTCAGCATATTTCCCCCAACAATCTGGGTCCTCATATTACCGACCTCGGAAGGATGGGAGGTAGAGCTAACCTTGAATTCCAAATCAGGATCAAACTCCAGATTGTGGGCAGAGTTAGCCTGCAATAGCGCATTCCAACCACTGTGCCAACCATCTGGTCTTCTTCTGTGTGATGATGCTCCTCCTTCAGGAACAGGAAGAGTTCAGCCCTACTCCCACCATTTATTGCCCTTTTTCAAGGCCAAACACCTTCATTTCCCTTGATCTCTTCTCATAGTCTACAGTCCTCTGATAACCGCTTCCTTCTGTCCACTGAATGTGGCAGCATCCAATGGCAGCCTGAAGTTCTCCATTTCAGCCTGATACTCACAAACCCGAAGCAAGTTCACCTTTACATAACGTTAGATGGAATGGGAAGGTTAGATACTCCTACAGGAAGTAACCAAACATAAGAGAAAACTACTACTCGGTTCTCTGAACTGCTTCTAAGGTACCAAAGAACCAAAGAGAAGAGGAAGATTGTGTATCCTACTAGAGGCTAACCACTAGAGACAAAAAAGTTGCAATCTATTACCTACCAACTCGCATTTACTGATGACAACAACCTGTTTTCTACAGTAAAAGTCAAGACGAGATATTAATGTCAAAGAATAGAGCTTTTTTGCTGGTTTTATTTTTAGTGGAGATAATTTTCAGACAACTTGATATGGTTAGTTTCTTTTCTAGAGGATTTCTGAACATGGGGTCTTGAAACCGCAGCTTGAAGTTGACCCTTGATGACTACCTAAAAATAGTTGTAGAGTCTTCCATCCAAGTTCTAGCTTTTTCAAGATCATTCAAGGCTGGCTAGGAAATCACAATTCATAGCTAGGATTGGCCAATATTATTTATTTATAAGGTGCCTGTTTTAAAACAGCGGTCCCCAACTTTTGTGGCTTGGCGGCCCAGCGGGGGGGGAGGGAAACTGGGCCACGTGAGCGGCAGGCCAGCATACAACGCTCAATTGGAGCAGGTTGAGCTGCACATGTGTGTGCCTGTGGACCAGCCTGCCGCTTGTGCAACTCGAGGTGTGTGTGTGTGTGTGTGTGTGTGTGTGTGTGTGTGTGTGTGTGTGCACATCGGCCCACTGCTCACAGGGCCCAGTTCCGAACAGGCCACGGCCCAGTAAGAGGGTTGGGGACCCCTGCTTTAAAATATTGTGCAATGTAGTGGAAGAAACAACTCTCCTTAGAAAGGGAGGGAGAGTGAGTGCACAAATTATGATGGACAAAAGAACACAATATCTAGAAACTGGATAACCCTTTCCTGCGTGAGTAGAGCTTTTTCTTTCTTTTCAAGGAGTCCAGAATAGCATCCAATTTATCCAAATAACTTAATTAAATGGCTTGAAGCTCAGAGAAAGGTCTGGAGAAGATTAATTGCCCTCTTTACCTCCCTTCCCACAAAATCAGAAGAGATTTCGCCCGCCCTTCCATAAAGACATCTTAAACAAGACTTGAAATAAGATAGGAAATGGATGTTGAGGTCCACTATCTAAAGATAAGTACAAGACATATTATGAAAGAACTGAGTTCACACATCATGCTAGGCGGGTTTGTTTGTGGTTAAAAATCCAAAACGTTGAACCACATGCAGTACCGGGTTTATAAAGTCGAACGTGATGTAAGAACCCTCTCAGTATATTTGGAGGACTGAAGGCTGATGAAGAACTGCACGTCTACCAGTTTCCAAAGCTCTTTCATCAGGAAAGACAGAGAACGGGAGGATGAATGTAGCTACAGGGAATCCTCAATTTATGACTATTCATCTGACGATGGCTCAAAGTTATAACAGCCTAGGGAAACAGTGACTTATAACTTCTCAAAGCTTTATGAACGTTGCACCATTCCCCACTGTCACATAATCGCAATTCAGATGCTTGGCCTCTATTTACAACGTTTGCAGCATCTTGTAGTCGCACGGTCTGAGTTGTAACCGTCTCAGTTGCCTTCCGACAAGCAAAACCAGTTGGGAAAGAAAGATTTGCTTAACAACCGTGAGATTCACTTAACGGCCATGGGATTCACTTAACCATGGTAAAACTGGTTGTAAAATGAAGCCCGGTCATGTGGCGAATCGCTTAATAACCACATTCAAAATTCCTGTTTCAGTTCTGGTTGTTTCCTGATGGAGTTTTGCTAAGACGATGGAGCCCATGGTCCATTCTAGAAGGCATCAAGGTCAACCAAGCCATTTATTCGTCTCGAGGGCAAAGAGGAAATAAGCGATGCTGGGAATGAACTGGCTTTATGCTTCTTCCACATTCTATCAAAAGTCTGCAGTTTTGGAACATGACAACAAAGAACTGAGGAGGGGAACAAAACCATCAGCCAGAAACATCATGACAAACACTTGAGAAGAAGCCCGACGGCCGTTGATGCTTCTCCTAAGCCTCCTTGCCAAGGGTTCATTGGATCCAGACACAGCCGCTTATACCGGTGAGTGAGTGTGCAGCAGGCAGGTATAATCAGATCAAGGTCTCTCTTGCATTTTAGGACAGGTCTATTATATCAGAGGCCGGAGGGGTGCGTGGTTTTGTGTGCTGCCTGCATCCCACCGATGGGGCTTTGCTTGTTTGTGCGGACCGGTTGCTGGCATGCCACAGCCCGGGACCGGTCCACAGCCCGGGGGAGGGTTGGGGACCCTTGTATTATATAACCATTTCTGATCAGGTTACAGTGGACACAAATCATTCTTGCTTTACATATTTCTGAAATATGTTGCCAGCAATACAGATAGTCCTTAACTTACAACCGTTCATTAAGTGGCTGTTCAAGGTTACAACGGTAACAAAAAAGTGACCTATGACTGTTTTTTATACTTACGACCGTTGCAGCGTCCCCCACAATCACAGTATCAAAATTCAGACGCTTGGCAACTGACTCGTGTTTATGATGGTCGCACTATCCCAGGGTCACATGATTCCCTTCTGTGACCGTCTGACAAGCAAAGTCAATGGGGAAGCCGGATTCACGTAAACGCCGTGTCATTAATTTAACGACTGCAGTGATCCATTTGACAACGGTGGGAAGAAAAGTCGTAAACTGGGGCAAAACTCAATAAATGTGTCACTTAGCAAGAGAAATTTTGGGCTCATTTATGGCCATAAGTTGAGGACTATCTGTATTTAGAAGGATGGGAAAAAACCGCTGTTGCGGTGTCACTCAATAGATTTCTGCACAATTAAGACAGTGACACTACAAGCCGCCCTTGGCTCACAGCCCTTCATTCAGTGACTGTTTGAAGTTACAAAGGCAGTGAAAAAAAGTCTTACGACCGATCCTCGCACTTATAACTGTTGCAGCATTCCCCATGATCACATAATTAAAACTTGGGCATTTGGCAACTGGCCTTTACGTAAAATGGCTGCAACACCCCAGGATCAACGTGGTGGCTGTTTGCGACCTTCCGGGTTGACTTCCAAACAAGCAAAGGCAACGGGGGAAGCAGGATTCACTTAACACCAGGAGAATCACTTAACAACTGCACTGATTCGCTTAACGACCAAATATCCTGTCCCTGACCCAAAATAAAATCGTAAAATTGGGTGTGACACATTTAACAACTGGCTTGCCTAGTCCCAGCTGTGGTCATGAGTTGAAGACTAAAGAAAAGATACAAAAACTCACAGCTAAATCAGACTTGCTTAATATCTGGATGGGAGACCACCAGGTAAAGATCCCATTGCAAACCAACTTCCGTTATCATGAAAACGCTAACAGAGGGAGCTCGTGGGTTGGTTTCCGAATGTTTCTTTACCAGGCCAGGTAACATCTTCAGGGGAGTTTAGGGGACGCCGGTGTCCGTGTTCTGTTGATAAGGGCTCCAGGTGTGGGTGTGAGGGTCCTGTGATGTGATGAGTCAGGGGTCAGTCATCAGTGAGTCTTTGTGATGAGTCTTGTGATGGGGGAGGTTGCATCCAAGCCACAAACTCGGCGAACCTCCACCTTCATCCTACACCCGAGCCACAGATATTTGCCACTATTGCGCAACTTATTTTAACATGATTTAAAATTCTTAACATTTAATGCCTTGCATCTCAGCTCCTTCTGATACCAGCCACCAAAGACCACTGTGTGCTGCAAATAAAGGGATAAAATTCAAATATTCAAGCCTTCCACAATTTTATCAGTTCCATTTTCCATCTATACAGAAATGCTCGAAAGTATTTCCTAACAGCAGCAAAGAAGTTAAAACAGGATATAATTTATTGGCTCCTTGGAAAACCTAGTTAGCTACTTCACAAATTATTCAGGAAGGAAACATAACACAATGATTAGTTATATGGGAAGAGACAAGAGTTTTGGAACGGAATTTGAAATTTGCCTCTCCCTGCACGAGGGTGACACGTCGAAAGCAAAGACGGGCACCCATAAGCAAAGTTGTTCTGACCCTATCAAAAAGTAAATGTTTCTCCCATAGTGGTGTCCGGCTCTAAGGGCGGCACTCATCTCTGTTCCCTCCCCAAGAGAGCCAACATTGTCCAAAGAAATTTCTGTGGTCAGGTGTCCAGTGTGACTGTATGCCAAGGCCCATGGAACACTGTTACCTTCCCACCAAAAGTGGTACCTATTTATCTACTCGCACGTGCATGCTTTTGAACTGCTAAGTCAGCAGTTCTCAACCTATGGGTCGCGACCCCATTTGGGGTCGATCGACCATTTCACAGGGGTCGCCAAGCAAGGCTGTCCGCCATTTTTCCCCCTTTTCCGGCAGGTGCCTTACCTCCCTTGAGCTGGGCCAGCTGGTGGTCGGCCTGCTCCGTCTCTGCCGCTTGCCAGCTACGCCTCGGCCGGCGCAGGGGATGGAACCACGCATGTGTGGTGCTCCCGGGCAGGGAAAGTCCTCGACTTATGACCGGTTGGGTAGTCCTTGACTTACGACCGGTTTAGTCCTCGACTTACGACTGGTTTAGTCCTCGACTTACGACCGGTTGGGGGTCGCGGCATTAAAAAGGTTGAGAACCACTGTGCTAAGTTGTCAGGAGCAGGAAAGGCAGCTCACCCCATCACACAACGCTTGGGTCTTGAACTGCCAGTCTTCCGGCTGACGAGCCCAACGTCTTAATTGCAAGGCCACCACGTTTAAATTGGAGACCTGCAGGTAAAATAATAAAAATCTCCCTTTCTCACCTGGGTGTTTGGTTTGAGGTAAAGATACTAAAAACGCAAACCTGTACAAAAGAGAACAGCAACTTTTGGAAGAAACCAAGAGAGCTACATTTCGTTCCGAAATCAGAGCTGCTGCGAGTTACAGTTCAGCAACATCTGGAGAGCCATAAATTAAGATTCAGACTCTTGAGTTAAATTACCAATCAGAAAAGGGTCAGAGCAAGACAAGTTCAACCCTCATCCATCACTGTTTCATGCAAATAAAAAGTCACTCCTGGCTGCAGAAGAATTCAAGGTAACTTACATAAAAGATGTAAGCTGTATTCATAGGTCTTCACAACACATCTGCAGAGATGAAAGGTAGAGTGATTTGCAGTCATTTCCAAAATATTTACAAACCAAACACATTTCGGCTGCCAATTCTCTTTATTTTTACAGGACTTGGAATTCTGCCACTCGGCATTCCTGCCAACGTAAACGGTTTTCCATGCAACATATTACAGACTGTGGGGTCCCTGCTTGCTCTTTGAGCCTGGATCCACTCCACAGTTCATTCCTGTTACGGATATTCTTCTCTACATTGCAGAGTTTTAAACACACGTGAAAGACTCGTATGGATTTGAAGTAAGAAGTAGTCGGTGGAAGCTTGTTAAAGAGAGATCCAAACTAGAAGTAAGGAGAGATTTTCTGTCAGCCGGAACAATTAATCCAAAGAGTAGCTTGCCTCCTGGAGTTCTCGCTGCTCCATTACTGGAGGTTTTTAAAAATAGACTGGACACCCATTTGACTGGGATGGCATAAGGTCTCCTGTCTTGAGCAGGGGGGTTGGACTAGATCAGAGCTTTTCAACCAGTGGTACGGGTAGGTGGTACCTGACCATCCCAGAAAAGGGGTAGCGGGGGAGGGGAATGAGCTGAACCGGTGGCAGCACCGCACAAGCCTGAGGGAGAGATAGCTGGAGCTGCAGGGCTGTCAGGACTCAGCGGAAGCGCCAGGATCCATCTGGAGCTCAGCACTGATCCTGGCGCTTCTGCTGAGCCCAGAAGAAGCTCCGATCAGCTGGAGTGTTGCAGCCTCTCCAGGGTCTTGTGATTTACATTCAGATGCTTGGCAACTGATTCATATTTATGACGGTCACAGTGTCCCAGGGTCATGTGAAATGATCAAAATCTGCTGCAACCACCCAGCAGACGGGGGGAATAAAACCCAAATACCCCCCCACCCCACCCCCGCTGCCAATCCTCAACAGAAATGCTCACAACAATGGAAACCTCGGACAGGAGGAAGAGAGTCGCCGGGCGGGCAGGCAGGTGTCTTGCTTGGCTGTGGCTTGGGGGGCACTTTTTTCAGTGCCATTGTAACTTTGAGCAGTCACTAAGCGAACAGTCACTAAGTCGAGGACTACCTGTATTTTATCACTTTTTTCCTTTTTTTTGGTCATCAAGTTTTTGACCCCTTGCTAGGCAACTGGTGGTCCTCGGATGTTGCCATATCCTAAAAGTGGTACAATGGGTGAAAAGGTTGAAAAGCCCCGAATACCTCTGAGGTCCCTTCCAGCCCTATGATTCTATGTCCCAGAGAGAGATAATGGATGATGCACATACATTAAAACAGAATTGCACAGATTGCTATTTGCCATTCAATCAAACAAGCTGAACCATTTCTGAGGATGATCCTGCCTAAGGATCCAGGTTTCAAGTACCGCCTGCTATAGCAACCTTACAAACACAGACGTCGGGAGGCCACAGCTTTGGTGCGAGTTTCATTTTATTAATACATTACCAGTTCCAATATTGACAGAGTCAAGAAATCGGAGAGAGCAGCTATGCCAAACTAAGGAGAAAGAGGTTATTTCAAATAACGCTGCCACTGTCGCCACCTCCTATTCCTTCTTCCTGCAATTGTTGTATCTAACAAAGCTTACATGTTTTTCAATCCATCCCACCAGAGATGATCACAAAGCGTTCGAAGTATCATAGGTAATGCTAGACCAAATTTACTATCACGGTTGTCGGACTTAAGAAGAGACTGGACAGCCATTTGTCTGAAATGGTATAGGGTTTCCTGCCTGAGCAGGGGGTTAGACTAGATGACCTCCAAGGTCCCTTCCAACTCTATTATTCTGTTATATCTATTGTTGGCATGGGAGGAACTTCAAAGCCAACCAGCATTATTAGGGATAAACTTCCATCAGGGCTTTTCAACCTTTTCAGCCATTGTACCACTTTTAGGATATGGCAATATCTGAGTACCACCAGTCGCCTAGCAAGGTGTCAAAAACTTGATGACCAAAAAAAAAAGGAAAAAAGTGATAAAGTACAGGTAGTCCTCGACTTACAACAGTTCACTTAGTGACTGTTCGAAGTTACAATGGCCCTGAAAAAAGTGCCCCCCAAGCCACAGCTGAGCAAGACACTTGCCTGCCTGCCCGGCCGCGCTCTTCCTCCTGTCCGAAGTCTCCATTGTTGTGAGCATTTCTGTTGAGGATTGGCAGTGGGGGTGGGGTGGGGGGTGTTTGGTTTTTATTCTCCCCGTCTGCTGGGTGGTTGCAGCAGGTTTTGGTCACTTCACCTGACCCTGGGACACTGGGACCATCGTAAATATGAATCAGTTGCCAAGCCTCTGAATGTAAATCACAAGACCCTGGAGAGGCTGCAACATTCCAGTTGATTGGCACTTCTTCTGGGCTCAGCAGAAGCACCAGGATCAGCGCTGAGCTCCAGCTGGATCCTGGCGCTGATCCTGGCGCTTCCACTGAGCCCTGACAGCCCCGAAGAAGCACCGATCAGCTGGAAAGCGGCACTGATCCTGGCGCTTCCACTGAGCCCAGACAGCCCTGCAGCTCCAGCCGTCTCTCACTTGTGCGGTGCTGCCACCGGTTCAGCTCATTCCCCTCCCCTGCTATCACTTTTCTAGGATGGTTGTGTACCACCTGCCAGGTGCCCATGTACCACAGATGGTACCCGTACCACTGGTTGAAAAGCCCTGGACTAGATGACCTCCAAGGTCCCTTCTAACTTTGTTGTTGTTGTTGGTTGTTATTATTATTATTATTACTTCACACTAGCCTTAGAAATAAATCTCAGTACACCAGGCTCAGCCCCACACTCACGGAGGTGAAGGTTGTGAGTTCCTTCTCTGAAATCCGTGGGTTGGTTTCTGAATGTTTGGTTACCAGGCTAGATAACACCTTCAGCGGAGTTTAGGGGATGTCAGGGTCCGTGTTGTTTACAAGGGGTTCAGGTGTGGGTCTGTCAAGCCCTTATAAACAGAAGAACACGGACACTGACACCCCCGGTGAAGGTGTCACCTCGCCTGGTAACCAAATGTTTGGAAACCAACTCACGAGCTCGGAGAAGGAACCTTCACCCTCACCCTACACCCGAGTTACGGATATTCGCCACTATTGCAAACTCTTGGAGTCGCCTTATGTCTAAAGCTCGTGGAAACAGCTCAGCTTGTATAACTGCTTTATTGCTGCCAAGTCATGCAGCTTCAGAAGATCCATCTAATACTAAACGCAAAAACAAAGCCGTCTTTTTCTTCTGCTGCAGAATTTAAATCCTAAGTTTCCTCTACTCACCTTTTGAATCAATTCCCAAATTTGGAAATTGGTTCATTCTCTGGGATTAGAGGACCCTTACTCAAAGTTTACACAATGGTTCTACCTGGTCAGAGAGTTACTGGTTGTCCCCTTGCTAGTTTCGGCCCTTACAACGATCTTACATCTAACACAGAAACATTAGATTGAATTTAACGAAGTTTAATGAAGAGAAGGACGAGGGGGGGACAGGATAGCAGTCTTCCAGTATCTCAGGGGCTGCCACAAAGAAGAGGGAGTCAAGCTATTCTCCAAAGCGCCTGGAGGCAGGACAAGAAGCAACGGGTGGAAACTAATCAAGGAGAGAAGCAACCTGGAACTAAGGAGAAACTTCCTGACAATTAACCAGTGGAACCGCCTGCCTCCAGAAGCCGTGAATGCCCCAACACTGGAAGTTTTTAAGAAGAGACTGGACAGCCCTTTGTCCGAAATGGTGTAGGGTTTCCTGCCTGAGCAGGGGGTTGGACTCGATGACCTCCAAGGTCCCTTCCAACTTTAATATTATTATTATTATTATTAATTATTATTATTATTATTATTATTATTATTATTATTATTATTATTATTATTATTATCTGTGTCAATTTATCCGCATGCTCTGTCTCCAGCCTCCCTTGAATGAGGCACAGTGGTCTCACAAGGTGTTAGGAGTTCAAGATAGTTCATGTTTTTAAGGTTTTCCATTCCCTTAGCTGAGTTTGGTGTTCTCGAAAGAACTTCCTTATTAAGAAACAAAAATTCAAATATTTTATCAAAGAGTGCTGAGTGTTTTTGAAAGCAATCCTGCACATACCCAGGAGAAAGTGGATTTTAGCAATAAGCATAGAATACACAGAACCTTGCTTTTAACTGAAAACGCTCTCTTGAGCTTATCTCATTGTTTTCTGGTGAGAAAAAAGCTAGGGCCAAAAGGTATATAAAACTGATTGCCAAGCTGCATAGTCATTTTAATTTGCAACCAGTGACTACAACAATCATAATACGTAAATCTATTTGTTGGATAACTGTCAATGATCTAACAAATCATTAATCAAACCAACATCATGGGAACCACTCAAGAAAGGACATTTTATAAATTATTCAATAGGCTACAAAACTGATGGTAAGTTATCCCCAGCACCATGGATTCTATTCCTCAGTAAGTTTCAGAAATGTTCATCCTTTAGTAGAGATGTAAATGGATATTATCCCTGTAACTTTTATCAGAAATCTTGTAAAAGGGATCCAGTATTAACAACCATTTCTTGCAAAGGGCTGAATCTGAGGCCATGAAGTGGGAACACAGCTAAGATCGTGTGAAAGTGTCAACATTCATGAAACAGAATATTCCAGCTCACATTCTGAGCTATTAGGCGCTTCCAAAATACAGGTAGTCAGTCCTCGACTTACGACAATTGAGCACAACATTTTCTGTTGCTAAGTGAGACATTTGTTAAGTGAGCTTTACCCCATTTTATAATTTTTCTTGCCACAGTTGTTAAGTGAATCACTGAAGTTGTTAACTTGGTCAAACGGTTGTTAAGTTTCCTGTTTCCTGCCTGAGCAGGGGGTTGGACTAGATGACCTCCAAGGTCCCTTCCAACTTTACTATTATTAAGTGAATCTGGCTTCCCCACTGACTTGACTTGCAAGACCTCGGGACTCTGCAACCGTCATAAATGTGAGTCAGTTGCCAAGAATTTGAATTCTGATCACATGACCATGGGGATGCTGCATAGGTTGTAAGTGGTCATAAATCCCTTTTTTTGTTGCCATTGTAATTTCAAACAGTCACTAAATGAATTGTCGTTGAGGACTTTCTGTACCACTGTAACATGTTCAACAAAAGCCGATTCTGACGCGACTGATCCAGACGTTGTGGGGGCTCCGACACGGGAGGCTTTTAGGAAGAGACTGGACAGCCATTCGCCTGAAATGGTACAGGGTCTTCTGCTTGAGCCAGGGGGGTTGGACTAGAGGACCTCCCGGGTCCCTTCAACTCTGTTATTCTGTTTTAAAGCTTCCACAAATCAGATACCTGAGTGGAGAGACAAATCTCTCTGGAACGGGAGAGTGAAATGAAGCGCAAGAACAAGCTCTGAAGGGCTGCCTTTTTGTGTAAATCTCAGACAGGCCAGAGGAATTTGTTGTCACAAGAGTTAAGCTGCCACGGATTCAACCTGCCAAACTGTAAGTTAGCTGAAGCATCACAGGAAGAGGTACTTCTGCCCTCCTTTGACTCCAGATGAAACCAAAGTTAAGCCATTCAACCTACCAATTCTTTACGCCGTTGGAAGAGAAAAGCCACACGCACCGAAATGTGCATGTAATTAACGCTTTTAAATGCAGCACAGCTGGACCTCCCGGCAAATACTTTTTGGTTCAGAAACGATTTGTGCTGTCCACCCCTTTTCTTTTTTGATGCTTTGGGCATTTGGCTAGAAAAGGGGAATAGAGTTTCTACCTTCAGGGTGGCATCTGGGCTGCCTTAACAAAATAACTAACTACTACGGAAGGAAGGAAGGAAGGAAGGAAGGAAGGAAGGAAGGAAGGAAGGAAGGAAGGAGGGAGGGAGGGAGGGAGGATGGAAGGAAGGAAGGAAGGAAGGAAGGAAGGAAGGAAGGAAGGAAGGAAGGAAGGACTTGTTCTAGAGAAGAGAGGGAACATACTTCTCTTTCTCCATTTTAACAAGATGTAGCTGGCCCCACATTCCAATCATAAAAAGAGAACAAGTTGTTTGCTGAGATGGGTGGCTATAAAAATTGAATAAACAAACGAATGAATGAATAGAATATAGCTGGAAGGCATCTTGGAGGTCTTCTAGTCCAGCCCCTTGCTCAAGCAGGAGGACTTACCTTCTGAATTAACAGCTTAGCTGCCTTATTTTGCACCAAGTGATGCTTCTGATCAATTGGTGCAAAATAAGGCAGCTAAGGCAGCGGTCCCCAATCATTTTGGCACCAGGGACCCGTTTCATGGAGGAGTTTTTCTACAGACTGCGGGGGAGGGGGAGAGAAAAGTGTGCAACCTAGATCCCGCGCATGTGAGATGTGAATCTTCCATGCTGGGACTTCAAAATGGATGGGGAACATCTAAGCAGGGATGTCCAACCTTGACAACTTTAAGACTTGTGGACTTCAACTCCCAGAATTCCTGGCTAACTGGGAATTCTGGGAGTCGAAGTCCACCCATCTTACTGCGGCCGAGGTCAGACGCCCCTGTTCTGAAAGAAGACCCACGTTCTGCTTTTCTTATCACGACTCCACGTTCACGGCCAGCTGGAGTGAATCTCGGGACCATCAATTATACAAGAACCTTTTAAATTAAAGAAAGGCGCATGGATCACAGACGGAGAGCAATTCTCTGCGCCGGATTTACGTCTGTGATTTTCTTGCACCAAGGAAATAAATGCAGAGAAACGGAACAGAAATTTTGGCAGGCCTCATCAGAGCTACTTAGTTAATAATTGAGCATGTTCCCCATTCAGCCGACCATGGGCTTCATTTGAACATCTGCCGCAAAGAAGAGCCATCACCTTACTACGCCGATACAGTAATTAAGTACCACTGAGTCACGTTTGATTCTCGACGGCTTCACGGAGACCTGCTCACCACCTTCACCCGTCTTCAGTAATGGACAGGAGTCGGGTGCAAATTCTACAGACATTTAACGTTCTAAATATGGTTTCTAGAATCTAGATCAGGGGTAGTCAACCTTGGCTCTTTTATGACTCGTGGACTTCAACTCCCAGAATTCCCGAGCCAGCTATGCTGGCTCAGGAATTCTGGGAGTTGAAGTCCACGAGTCATAAAAGAGCCAAGGTTGACTACCCCTGATCTAGAGAGTACAAAATTTCAGATTCAAAAACAAAAAGATGTTTTGTGGCACAGGCAGAGAGCATCTGATTGTAATTCCTTAAACCAGCGATTCCCAAACTTGAGTAAATCACACAAAATTGGATAAAAGTGTTTTTTCTTTGGGTAACAGCCCACAAACCCATTACCCAATCACGACAGGGACATTTAAATTGACTTAAAATGTTCTACCTGTATGGGATAAGAAGACTTTCTGATAAGGAGTTTTGGGTGATGATCAAAAAAATGTTTGGGAAATACTATTAAGATAAATCAATCTCTTCTTCAGGGGACGAGGAGCTGCAAAGACCAACTAAGCAACTGCAAGAACAAAGTATGTTTGTTTTACGCAGACCGGTCCCACGCTCTGGTCCTCGGGGCTCCCCAAAGCGCCATTTTCCCTTTGAACAGGAAGCCCAGGACGGGCCTTCCCTGACTTAATGGCCACAATTGAGCCCAACATTGTCATTGCTAAACAAGACAGAGCTTAAGTGGATTATAATAATAATAATAATAATAATAATAATAATAATAATAATAATAATAATAATAATAATAATAATAATAATAATAATAATAATAGTAAAGTTGGAAGGGATCTTGAAGGTCATCTAGTCCAACCCACTGCTCAGACAGGAAACCCTACACCATTTCAGACAAATGGCCGTCCAGTCTCTTCTTAAAAACTTCCAGTGTTGGAGCATTCACAGCTTCTGGAGGCAGGTTGTTCCACTGGTCAATTGTTCTCACTGTCAGGAAGTTTCTCCTTAGTTCTAGGTTGCTTCTCTCCTTGGTTAGTTTCCACCCGTTGGTTCTTGTCCTGCCTTTGGGTGCTCTGGAGAATAGCTTGACTGCCTCTTCTTTGGGGCAGCCCCTGAGATACTGGAAGGCTGCTATCCTGTCCCCCCTCGTCCTTCTCTTCATTGAACTAGACGGGGCGTTGTCTTACCTGAACGCCTTTTCTCAGCACGGAGATGGAGACTCCACCATTGGGTAGTAGACTGTATTCCTGCCCAATCAGATCAAGTCAGCCAAAGTTGCCACGCCCGTCCTGGACCGTGATCTTCAGTCTTTGACGCGAGCGTAGCCATTGACTGACAGCAAGACGTTGTGGCTCACCAAACTAACTGACC
>NW_015386448.1:325951-327272 GCF_001527695.2 Protobothrops mucrosquamatus | reverse complement strand
GTCTAACCGAAGGGTAACCCTATCCTGTTGAAAAACACATAAGTCGTCTCTCACAGAAAGCGCCGCCAGCTCCGAAATGCGACGAGCAGAGGTAATAGCCACAAGGAAGGCCACCTTGTGGGACAGAGAACGAATGTCACATGTCCTGAGGGGCTCAAAAGGAGATTTAGTAATAGCCCGAAGCACCCTTGACAACTCCTGTACCTGCCTAGAGCCAAACTTGCAACGTCTGTCCTGGGCAAGATCAAGTCAAAGACTGAAGATCACGGTCCAGGACGGGCGTGGCAACTTTGGCTGACTTGATCTGATTGGGCAGGAATACAGTCTACTACCCAATGGTGGAGTCTCCATCTCAGTGCTGGAGAAATACAAGTTCCTATATTTACATTGGGAAAAAACCCACTGGCTTCCTTTTAAATAAAATTTCCCTTGTGCAGTAGCATAATACATATGTTTGAGAAAACATGCATATATTTATAGATATTACAAAGACTACTGTCATATTCAACACAAAAGTAGTTTTGAAATAAATTTCTAGCCTCTAATTACATATTTACAGCAGACTCTGATCATGTACACATCTTCTGCATGGAGATATCTACTTGCAGAAATAAAATTATGTGACACGCAGCATATTTTCGCAACATAAGCATGCAATGAATTAAAAAGTTTGGTTTGATATTATTATTTTGTATGTTGCCAATCTACAAGTTGCTGACTCTCCAGCCTTCTCTCTCTTTGTGTGTATGTGAGAGAAATAAAAAATGTGTCTAACAGAGAAAGACAAAGAGATATTATGAAAATTCCAGAACAATCATTAATCTTATCTTATCCCATGGAAATGGCATTTCAATAAGATAAAATGGGAGAGGATACAATCACTGAAAGTCTTAAGTCATCTGCTATTATAATTAATTATTAGATTCCATTGTTGTGTCCACTAAATGTTACATTCACAGGTGTAACTCTTTTCAAATACAATTCTTCTAAAAAATATTTCGTTCTTTTTGAGATGGATATTGCACAATATAAAGTGGCAGATTTTGCAATTTGGGGGCTGATTCAAAACAAATAACTGGATTTTTTTTCCTGATACTTAATATGAAGATGATTTTTTTAAAAAAAAAAAACATGGAATGAGTGGCATTAAGAATATTTTTCAGGCTACCTCCTCAAAAGTTGATGTAGCTCTGATCCTATCTACAGGAACTGCTGTGCTTTATGAAAAGTTTTTAGAAGACTCTTTAATTTCCTTTGGGCTGTGGACATGGGGAAAAGAAACATAATTCAGAATTCAAACAATAAAATGAGAAGCAGCAAT
>NW_015386448.1:293155-323032 GCF_001527695.2 Protobothrops mucrosquamatus | reverse complement strand
TTGGGAGGGGAAAGGAGATCCACCAATGACTGTACCTGCCTAGAGCCAAACTTGCAACGTCTGTCCTGGGCAAGATCAAGTCAAAGACTGAAGATCACGGTCCAGGACGGGCGTGGCAACTTTGGCTGACTTGATCTGATTGGGCAGGAATACAGTCTACTACCCAATGGTGGAGTCTCCATCTCAGTGCTGGAGAAATCCCCAATTCCAGCAGCCGTTCCTTATATGCTTTAGCCTCCAGCCCCATTGTATGACACTGCTTGCCATGTTGGCTCAGGAATTCTGGGAGCTGAAGTCCACAGGTCGTAAAGGAGTCATAGTTACCCATCCCTGGTCCTAGATGCTACCCCATTCCAAACAAATAGCTTAGCTCAGGGGTCCCCAACTCCCAAGGCCGTGGACTGGGACCGGTCCACAGCCTATTTAGGAACTGGGCTGCACAGCTGGAGGTGAGTGGCAGGTGAGGAAAACAGCTCATGCGTGGGATCTAGGTTGCACGCTCTTCTCTCCCCCCCCCCCAGCCCGTAGAAAAATTGTCCTCCACGAAACCGGTCCACGGTGCCAAAAAGTTTGGGGACCGCTGCCTTAGCTGCCTTATTTTGCAGCAATTGATCAGAAGCATCACTTGGGGCTAAGCTATCATTTCGGAAGGTATTAGAGACTCGTGAACGGCTCTCCTGTGTAGAGGCATTTTTACATCTGCAGCATTTTTACGAGTCTGTGGCCAAAACGAAGCGACGGTTCCTAAAGCCCATCAGCTCAGGGAACGCCACCCATTGGGGAGTTTTTCCTCTGAATGGGTTTCCCCCCCACACCTGAGCACTTTCCGTCTCCCCTGCTCAAAATCTACCTGCTCAATGGGGTTAGATAGGAAGTTTGACTACACATCGGTAGTCCTCAGCTTACAACCATTCATTTAGTGAGAGTTCAAAGTTACAACAGCACTAAAAAAAGGGGATTTATGACCATTTCTCACATTTACAACCATCGCAGCATGATCCTGTGACCAAAATTCAGGTTCTTGGCAACTGGCACGTATGTGTGACCCAAATGGTTGGGGGGGGACAAATAGGCTGACCCTGTAAACCTCTTAGAGAAAGCTGTAAAGCAATGGGAAGCGGTATATAAGTCTAAGGGCTATTGCTATGACGGTCGCAGCGTCCCAGGGTTCTGTGACCCCCTTTTGCGACCTTCTAATAAGCAAAGTCAATGGGGAAGCCAGATTCACTTAACAACAGCGTTACTCACTTAACAGCTGCAGGGGAGCCATCCAGTTGTTCCCTCCTTCACCCACTGAACTTGGAATCCATCCTCTCTCTGGCCTCCACACAGCCTTTTCGTGTCCTAATGTGCCCCTGGCTTTGTGCCCCTCTGATCCTGCTAGAACAGCGGTTCTCAACCTGTGGGTCGGGACCCCATTTGGGGTCGATCGACCATTTCACGGGGGTCGCCAAGCAAGGCTGTCCGCCATTTTTTTCCCCTTTTCCGGCGGGTGCCTTACCTCCCTTGAGCTGGGCCAGCTGGTGGTCGGCCTGCTCCGTCTCTGCCGCTTGCCAGCTACGCCTCGGCCAGCGCAGGGGGCGGAACCACGCATGCACGGCGCTCCCGGGCAGGGAAAGTCCTTGACTTACGACCAGCTGGGTAGTCCTCGACTTACAACCGGTTGGGGGTCGCGGCATTAAAAAGGTTGAGAACCACTGTGCTAGAAAGCGGCTGTGTGTTGACCTAAGTGGCGTTCCTGCACTGGGAAACTCAACTCCCCAGCCTGCCTCCCACTGCTTCCAAACCCCTTGATGGCTTGTCTGTTTGCCCAAAATAAACTGATGCCTGGAAAGTGAGCTCTCCTTTAGAATATGGGAAGACAACCTGCTTCCCAAAACAACTATTTGAAGGCAAATATTGAGGAACGTATCTTAAAAGGAAGGCAGATTAGCTTTCAAGATGTGAAGAAATAAGAACGGCCGGGTAACAGACGACTCCAGCCACAGAGAGAATTTATCCACTTAAGGATGGTACTAAGACATACTTAAGTAGTGTGTGGCTCACTCATCTAAACCTTTAAGTGTGACCAAGCGGTGGAAGTGCCGCTTCCTTCATTTGGGGGCAATGCTTGATAGCATAACCCTGGATAATTAAAGCTCCTGGGACAGGATTAATGTGCCGGTCACATCTGTCATAGGATAATGATTCACCTGCCTCTGAGCCAAACTGTCCTGTTGTTATCACTTCCCAACCTCACTTCAAAGAACGCGTCTCTGCTCCAAGCTTGGCATTTTGACAGTTCAACTCCTGCACTGGGATTAGAGGAGCTGCCCTTCCATGGGCTGAGAATTCCCTCTTCCGATCCCAGGTGCCTTCACCCAAAAGGAAGCGGATGATTATTAAGCCGGATTTAATATGCAGTGCAGGCAATCTTCAACTTGCAACCACAACTGGGTCCAGAATTTCATTGCGAAGCAAGGCGGTTGTTAAATGAGTCATCCCTGAGTTTGCCACACTTGTTAAGCAAATCACTGCGGCTGTTAAGTGAGTCATGCAGTCGTTAAGCAAACCCTTTAACTTTGCTTGTGGGAAACTGGCTAGGAAGGCCCCCAAACGGCCACATTACCCTGAAATGCTCCAACCCTCATAGAGGTAGGCCAGTTGCCAAGTCTCCAGGTTTTGATTGTGTGACCTTGGGGATGTTACAACAGTGGTTAAGCGCAAGGCAGGTTCTAAGCCGCTTTCATCAGTGCTATTGTTAACTTTGAATGGTGGCTAAATAAATGGTTGTAAGTCAAGGACCACCTGTATAGTTCCACTCCAAGCTTCTCTGCTTTAAAATTGCTATCGTGTTCCCCCCAAAATAAGACAGGGTCTTATATTACTTTTTGCTCCAAAAGACGCCTGAGGGCTTATTTTCCGGTTAGGCTAGTGGTGGGGAACCTATGGCACGGGTGCCAGAGGCGGCACTCAGAGCCCTCTCTGTGGGCACACGTGCCGTTGCTCCAGCCTCGCCTCCCCCCACAGCCCCCTCACCAGCAGCCCCCCTGGAGGAGAGTCGCCCCCGAGCGTGACCCATGCGGAGCAGAGCAGCCAAGGACATGGCAGCCAGGCAGCGTAGAGAAGACTCTGCCCTCACGCCCCATCGTTTACAGTTGATGCTGTGGGGTACGGGCAGAGGGCGTGGCCGCCATGGCGCTCTGGGCTGCCTGAGCGAAATGCGGCAGGCCCTGGAGGCGGTGACTGGCCCTGCGGGCAGGTGGGGTGGGGGAACGGGGTGGGGGCGGAGCAGGGGCGGGGCAGGGGGTGGAGCGGGGGCGGGGCCAGTTTTTGGGCACTCGGTCTCTAAAAGGTTCGCCATCACTGGGCTAGGCCTTATTTTCAGGGAAATACGGTACACGATGCGTCCGTCTGGCTGACAATCTTAACTGGGGCTTATTTTAGGGGTGGGGCTGATATTACGAGAGTCCTGAAAAAATCATGCTAAGGCTTATTTTCCGGCTGGGTCTTGTTTTCGGGGAAACGCGGCATCTCTGCCAGAGTCTGGCTGCCCTGCAGGACATATTGCACGTTATGTACTCAGCCTGCTAAACTTCCTTTACTATTTGAGCCAAGCACCCCCTCATTTGCCAATCTGCATAGCAAACGTTGTGGTAGTTGATCTGAAACAATGGGGGGAAACTCTTAAGAATTCCTACAGAAGCAGACCAAAAAAAGGCAAGCTTTTATTTTATTTTATTTTGTACTGAGCAGGGGGTTGGACTAGATGACCTCCAAGGTCCCTTCCAACTTTACTATTATTATTATTATTATTATTATTATTATTATTATTATTATTATTATTATTGTTGTTGTTGTTGTTGTTGTTGTTGTTGTTATTACTCAGGTGACCGCAAGAAGATTTTCTGTAACCTACTGTAATTTAATACTAGATAATGTAATGTCAGACTGTTCCTGAGAAGCCCTGATAATTAAGTTAAATCTGACATAATTTGGATACATCATGAAAGCACGAGAGACACTGGAAGAGAGCGGTGTTTGGAAAAACAGAAGGCAACTGAAAAAAGAGACTTGACAGAGGGCAAAGTGGTTAAAATACTATCGCTGAGGACACCAGCATGAGATTAAAAAGAACTCAAAGTTACTGACAGCCCTGGTAAACTACATCTACTGGCTGACAAGCAGCTGAAAGTGACTGAACTGAAATTTTGCACCAATAACCAAGGTTTCTTTTTTTAAAAAAATGCAGCCGGACCTGTTTCTCTGACAGCAGCTGAAACGGTACACCCATCCCGATTCCAAAATTCTACCTTTTCATGTGTGTGTGTGTGAATATTTCATTTATAACATCAGTCCAGGTTTACTACCTACTATTCAACGAAGATACTGAAAGACTGGAAAAAGTGCCAAAAGGGAATAAAAAAATAGACTAGATCGGAGCAATTTTCAGACGAGGAAGAACGTAAAATTTACAAACAGAGAATTAAGGTGTGTAAAGGTGTGCAGAGAAGATGGAGGGGACACGGAGGAGGGATGCTGCAGCGCCCGCCACCCGTCCTATCCCACCTGCAGGTGGGTCCCCCAAGGCAGGTCAGACCCGAGAGCTGGGGAGATGCTGCAGGACAGGCCCCGGTCTGCACCAGCCCTTCCAGGCCTCCCCTATCCTTTGGGACAGCCTGTAATTCGCTTAATGACCACAGCAGGGAGATCAGGGATTGTGGTCATTAAGCAAGGCAATTGTATGAGTGCCTCACTTAATGACCACGAGGAATTAGTACATGGGCTCAATTGTGTCCATACGTCAAGGACTACCTGTGCTTGTTTGGTAGTTGAATTTTGTTCAATTTTTGTTGTACTGCAATTCCGTTTTTTATTGTACGGTACCCACAGACGCATTTTTGCAAGTTACATGGCCACAGAAATATCTTTAAATAAATAATCCAATCAGCGCTTTCCCTGTATTTAAAAAATAATAATGACAGGTTTAATCCTGAACCACAGGAAACCACAATGCAACACGTCCCCAGAATTAAAACAGCAGCAACAGTTCATCTGCTTCATACATAAAGCATTTCACTTCGGGCAAAGATTCAACCAGCCACATCAAACATCCAAGTAAACGCTGTTGATTTCTAAAAAATTAAACAAGTAAATTATTCATGAAAAGATTGCTTTGGCATTTCTGTGAAAGATTCAAGTGATGTTTATTTTCTGTCTAAAAGAGAATTTTGTAATCAAGGAAAACGCGTGTCTTAATCTTTCCTGGGGATTTTTGCTTCCAGATATGAAACTGCTGTTATGATTTTGTTTCTCCTTTGTTTTCCCTTGTTGCTTTTCTCCTCCCGACATGAAACCACTTTTGATATATTTTCCCCCTTTGCATCATTTTCAAAGCGGTAAGATTGCAAGTGGAAGAGAGATGGATCCTTTTGGCCTAATGTCGGAGGGAGGGTAGGTTGAAACAAAGGGCTGCAAGCTGCTTCTGGCTTGGACGGAGTTTCTAAGAAACGGGGATAAAACTTGCCAAAATTTTCTAAGCCTCAAAATCTTGATATAAATAAAATAAAAAGTTCAGTACAGCTCTAAATCAAGGAAGAAATGGCTTGAAATTGTGTCACGCAAGTAAGTTTTGCAGGATCTGGATCATTTCCTCAGCAAAAATGTAACACACACCTGGGGACACTGTGTGCAACTGCAGCTGCTCATGTTGTGAGCGACCGCAGAAGGAACTTGGAATCTATTTGCACACTTTTACCCAAAGTGCCAGGCTTAGTTCATATCTTCCTAATTACGCCACGCAAAGCTTGTTTTCTGAAATGATGCAGATGTTAAGTTCCATGGTATAATTATCTTGGCCTTTATTATTTATTATTTTTCTCTTAATTTCTAGCCAAGTCACTGTTATTGTACCATAAATTCCATCACCACCAATAATTCAGTATGAGCATTAACTATGTGTGTCCTTCCAACTAGCAATGGGTCCCTACTAGCTTCTTCCCAATCATTTCTTGCTTGATAAGAAAGTGTCAACGACAGAAAGCGTTTTACTACATGCAGTAGAACAGCGGTCCCCAACCTTTTTGGCACCAGGGACCGGTCTGGTGGGAGATCATTTTTCCGTGGACCGGGGTGGAGCGTGCAGCCTGGATCCCACGCATGCGCAGTTTACAGTAGGGTTCGCTTGCTCACCGCTCACCTCCCGCTGTGTGGCCCCCGGTTCCTAACAGGCCACGGACTGATACTGGTCCACAGCCCAGGGGTTGTTGAGACTTTGGAAAAAGTCCAAAGATGAGCAATTGAGAGGATTAAGGGCCTGGAGAAAAAACATACGAAGAACGGCTGCAGGAATTGGGTATGGCCAGTCTAGAGAAAAAAAGGACTAGGGGGTGACAGGATAGCAATATTCCAGTATTTGAGGGTCTGCCCCAAAGAAGAGGAGGGGGTCAACTTATTTTCCAAAACACCAAAACAACGGATGGAAACTGAACAAGGAGAGAAGCAACCTGGAATTAAGGAGAAACTTCCTAACAGTGAGGACAATTAACCAAGGGAACAGTTGGCCTTGTTGTAGTTGCTTCATCACTGGGGGGTTTTAAGAAGAGACTGGACAGCCATTTGTCTGAGATGTATGGGGTCTCCTGCCTGAGCAGGGGGCTGGACTAGAAGACCTCCAAGGTCCCTTCCAGCTCTATCCTGATTGAAAGGAAATATTGCTATATCCATGTCATTAAATAACCGCTGCTATTGTCACATAGGAGGCAAAGAAACAGCAACTGAAACTCTCAGGGCTACAGGTTTCCCTCGATTTACAACCATTTATTTAGTGACCATTCTAGGGTTACAATGGCACTGAGAAAGGATCTTTTTTCGTACTTACAACTTTTACAGCATCCACATGATCACGTGATCGAAGTTCAGGGGCTCAGCCACTGGGATGTGTTTATAATAGCTGCCCTGCCCCCAGGTCCTGCGATCACCACCCAGACCAGGACTAGGGCAACCTGGGCCCTTTTATGACTGGTGGACTTCAACTCCCAGAATTCCTGAGCCAGCCTGGCTCAGCTTGGAAACCTCTCCCTTTCCCCTCAGCATAGCTGGCTCAGGAATTCTGGGAGTTGAAGTCCACCAATCATAAAAGAGCCAAGGTTGCCTACCCCTGACCCAGACGGTCTGTGGAGGAAGTCCGGGACTTACAGTCACAACGGGGCCCAGAATCTCCTGTGCAAAGCAAGGGGAGCCACACCTGACTTTACAGCCTTTTTTCATATTGTTGTTAAGCGAATCACTGCAGTTGTTAAGTGAATCACGCAGTCATTACATGAACCAAGTTGGCTTGGCTTACGGGAAGCTAAGCTGGGAAGGTTGCAGATGGCATGGTCACGTGACCTGGGAGGCTGCAACTGTAGTAAATGCAGCACCCCAAATTTTGATCACATGACCGTGGGGATCCTGTGATGGCCGCAAGTGCAAGGACTGGTGGTGAGTTACTTTTTTCACTGCTATCCTAACTTTAAATCAGTGGTTCTCAACCTTTTTAATGCCGCGACCCCAACCAGTCGTAAGTCGAGGACTAAACCGGTCGTAAGTCGAGGACTAAACCGGTTGTAAGGCGAGGACTACCCAACCGGTCGTAAGTTGAGGACTTTCCCTGCCCGGGAGCGCTGCGCACGCGTGGTTCCGCCCCCTGCGCCGGCCGAGGCGTAGCTGGCAAGCGGCAGAGACGGAGCAGGCCGACCACCAGCTGGCCCAGCCCAAGGGAGGTAAGGCACCCGCCGGAAAAGGGGGAAAAATGGCGGACAGCCTTGCTTGGCGACCCCCGTGAAATGGTCGATCGACCCCAAATGGGATCCCGATCCACAGGTTGAGAACCACTGCTTTAAATAGTCACCAAACGAATGGTTGTAAGTCGGGGACTGCCTGTGTGTCGGTTCAAGCCTCCGGCCTTTAGGCTGCCAAAACTAAACTAAACCCTCAACCTACAACAGTTTCTTTCAGTGACCGTTCAAAGGTATACGTCAAGGGGGTCTGAAAAAGGTGACTTGTGATCGTTTCTCCCGCGACCCTTGCAGGATCCCCCCCAGGGTCACATGATCAGAATTCAGACGCTGGGCAACTGCTTCACATTTATGACCGTTCTGGTATCCCGGGATCACAGGATCCCCTTTTGCGACCTTCTGACAAGCAAAGTCAATGGGGAAGCAAGATTCACTTAACAATCCTGTTATTTAACTTAACAACTGCAGTGACTCACTTAACAACTGTGGCAAGAAAGGTCGTAAAATGAGGGGGGGAATCATTTAACAACTGTCTCGCTTAGCAACAGGAATTTTGGGCTCGATTGCGGTCATACGTTGAGGACTACCTGTGTCCAGATCATAAGCTTGGAACGAAGGGAAGCCCCGATAGCGTCAGGAGTAATGGCTCGGCTGGGCTACCCCCGTCCTGCGCAAAGGAGGCTGCCTCAGCCGATCTAAGGAGGCCCTTCAAAAGATGACTCAGCAAAATGGCAGCTGGCGGCAGCAGCAGACGGAGCGGGAGGCCGCTAAACTGGTTCCGCCAGCCAGCCAGCCTTGGTTTGCAGGAAGAGAACCTGGAGACTGAACTTCCACCTTTTGCTTGCTGGGGATTTACTGAAACCTGGCCCTGTGCAGAGGAGAAAGCTACAGATACCAGGGTTGTTTTTTTTGTTTGTTTGTTTTCTCCTCCTCTTCCTTTGTCTCCTCTTTGGCCACAACGTCTTTCTGAATTATCAAAATTGCAAATCCTGTTTAGTCAAATGGTATCTTCCCCTCCCTGTCTGTCTCTTTTCTCTTTTAAGGTACGATTGTATTGCTAAATTTATAACACCTATAACCTATTCTAAAGTATGGTCGTATGTCAAGAACTACCTATAGTCCATTTATTTGAACGTTCACCTTGGAGTGATGGCAAACTATGACATATGTGTCAAAGGTGACATGCCAGCATTCACCAACATTCAGTAACTATTTTTGAAAGCACACCCCCCCTTTTGAATGAATCTTTATTATCAAAATATAACATGTATACAGTGAAATTGGCTGAGCCTCCCTCTGTGCCCCCACCACAACTCACAGTGACTACAACCCCATCAACTTATTACACCTTGTGAGCTAATTGCACAGCACGCCGGCCTCACGAGTCTTATCATGCGTAAAATTATGTCCCATAATTTATTTATTTTTGCGGTGGAAGAATGGATTGTATCAGGCACAATGAATCAGGTTCCAGGTAAGACGATTGATTATACCTATTCACAAGAAACCAGTCAACTAATGGCCAGCACTAAAATGGCACTAGATAAGCGTCAATGGATTTTGGGAGGGGTTGGGACTTAAGACCGTTTGTGGGAATGTAAGGACTCTAGACTAATGACTTGCTTGACTCCACCCCAGCTCTGCCTGCTCTTCTCTGTGTAGACAAGGGCCATCAATGGGAACAGAACACTGGCTGAGTACAAGATGTCCAGGGTAAGGTCCAGGGCAGTGGTGGCGAACCTATGGCACGGGTGCCAGAAGCGGCACTCAGAGCCCTCTCTGTGGGCACGTGCGCTGTTGCTGGGCTTTATAAAATCTTTTTGCTTTAGGCCTCTGCCGCCATGTACAAAAAAAAGGTTCAATCAATCAGTCAATTTCAACTTCTCGCGGGGAAAAAAAAGATCTTGCAAAGTTGGAATTGATTGATTGAACTTTTTAGCCCCACTCAGTCTGCCGTTACCACCGCAGCCACGCCCACCCAATGGGCCACGCCCACCCAATGGGCCACACCCACCCGGCACCTGACAATGCATAGGTGGGTTTGGGTTGCAGTTTGGGCACTCGGTCTCTAAAAGGTTCGCCATCACTGGTCCAGGGGGAGTGTTGGGCTGTTGCACGCTGGGAAACAACACAAGGCAGTTTGTTTTGGCACTAGGGGAGAAGTCAACGCCCAGGCCTTTGCTTTGGGCCCATCCATGACGCTGCCATTGAGGGCCACTGTTCAGGGTAGCCTAGATGAAGGGGGAGACGTAAAATTGTTTCTCTTTTGTTTGGGGGTGGGTGGGTGGGTGTGACACACCAGTTGAGTCAACTTGGGCATTCTCTGTTTTTTTTTACACCTGATTCCAAAGGGTTCACCTTCTCTGTTCTAGACCTTCAGTGAGCTTTCTGCTATTCGGGTGATCTATGATTTCAACGCAGATAGTCCTTGCTTAACGACTGCCCCGTTTAGCAACTTTTCAAAGTTACGATGGCACTGAAAAAAGTAGCTTCACAGCCAGTCCTCAGATTTACGACTGTCACAGCATGTCCATGGTCAGGGGCTCAAGATTCGAGCGCTTCACAACCAGTGGATTTTACAGCATCCCCCCACCATTTGCACACTTCGCAGCCAGGTTCCAATAAGTAAAGTCAACGGAGGAGACAATCCGTCACAGTCACTGTCACGTAATCACAGCAATTGGGCGGAAGTGTGGACATAAGTCCATTGTGGTCACAGGGTTTCTCATTTAAGGACTCCATCTTTAGCAGTAGAATTGCCAGGCCCAATTGTGGTTGTTAAACAAGGACTGCTTGTATTCTCCCAGTCAAATGTGTGATTAGCTGCAAAAATGTGTGTGATTATATATTTGTGCATAAACCAACCCACAAAATTGCAACCAAAATACCAGGAAAAACAGAATCTGCCGTGGAAAACAGCATTTACAAACTTGTTTTTCATGTACATCAAATTCTGTGGAAGAATTAGAACCATTTGTCTCCCACTCTATTAATCATGTTTAGCTTGAAAACTGCAACATATGATCATCGTTAGCCCTTTCCAGACAAGGTGATTATCTATCTACCTATCGGAAAGGTGTGCTGCGAAAGGCCGGAAATTACCAACTTTCTTCACGTCAACACTTAAAGCCTGTGATTTTTTTTTTAAAAAAAGAAAAGTCTGAAATCAGGTCGGTGGATAAATTGAACCCATTTTTTTGCATGTATTTTGGAGCCCAAGTTCTTAGCTTATATGTGAGTGTACAGTATGCAGCATTTACAACAGGGGTAGGCAACCTTGGCTCTTTTATGACTCGTGGACTTCAACTCCCAAAATTCCTGAGCCAGCATAGCTGGCTCAGGAATTCTGGGAGTTGAAGTCCACGAGTCATAAAAGAGCCAAGGTTGCCTACCCCTGAAATCCTGGGTCTTTATGGCAGTTTTGGCCTCCTCAGTTCTTGGAATTAGTTGACGTCTTGCTTTCCCTATGTAGTTATGGTTGCGATCCAGAAAGATAACTTTGCACATGACACGAGCACCCTCTTGGTTGAAGTGTGTAGTTGTGCGTTTGCACGGACCTCTTTATTTTGGGGCCCTAAGAGATGGTCATCCAGCCTTTCCATCATCTCCCACACTCCCTGTTCCATTGCTAAAAAAACCATTTTCTGATGTCCTACCAAAATCTTTATTCCTGTTATAGGTAGTCCTCGACTTAAGACGACTTAGCGACCATCAAAACTTACAACAACTCCCCCAAAAGGCCCTTAGGCTCCAGACTCTGGCAGCTGCCCCAACTGCAGTCATGGAGCTGAGCAAGCAGCCCACATATGTGAAATAGGCAGCATCGCCTGGTCAGATTAGTGCAGCTTATCCCATTTTTTTGCCAGAAACTGTTAGCTACTCCTGGTTTCCAACAAAACTGCCTGTTGTGGACAATGTGTTTGTTTAACAACCCACCACATTCGCTTAAAGATCACCACACACACACACAAAAAATGTAAAATTGGGTTAGTCACATGGGTGCTTCAAGATATACAACAGAAAATCCAGGCACCCTTATGATTGTAAATCAAGGACTTCCTGTATTTAAGTTAACCATTTAATCATGTCTTCTGGAATAATTCTGAACAATTATTTTCCCTGGCAGCCTTCCAGATACCAGCAATAACTCCAGTGCCCCCCTAGAGTTTTCTCATCTTCGGGTCAAACATACCAATATCTCCAACCAATTCTCCCCCCGTCCCCCCCTTTCCCCCCCCCAAAGAAAATGGATCCAGTTTCCAGAGCTCTCTGTCCATCCTTAAGGTTATGCCTTCCGAAGTAAACTTCCAAAGAGGCTGAACTGGAGCTCGCTAAGAAATTTAAATCTCACCTCTTGTGGATTAAACAGGAATCAAGACATTGTTTTTAATCGTCACACGTGTTAATTCAACTCACCAAGGAACGGATGCTATCAGCCCATTGTTTTGTAAACAGTCACTATTAATCCTGCAATTATTACTCTGTAATTTCTGAATATCATTTCCCTCCACCTGCATTATCTTTTCTCAGAGCCTCTTTGGGGCTGCAGGAACCAATTTTGAGGGAGGGGGGTAAGGCATCCAATACCAGCTTCGGTTAGGCCAGGGGTGGGGAACCTTGGCTCTTTCATGACTCCTGGACTTCAACTCCCAGAATTCCTGAGCCAGCATAGCTCAGCTTGGAAACCTCTCCCTTTCCCCTCAGCATGGCTGGCTCGGGAATTCTGGGAGTTGAAGTCCACACGTAATCAAGGGGACCATAGTTCCCCCATGCTGGCTCAGGAATTCTGGGAGTTGAAGTCCACGAGTCATAAAGGAGCCCAGGTTGCCTACCCTTGTAACTAGTCCACCCCTCCCCCTTCTGCTCAAGCAGGAGACCCTTGATCAGGGGTCTCCAAGCTTGGCGACTTTCAGATTCGTGGACTTCAACTCCCAGAATTCCTGAGCCAGCCTGGCTCAGCTTGGAAACCTCTCCCTTTTCCCTCAGCATGGCTGGCTCGGGAATTCTGGGAGTTGAATTCCACCAGTCATAAAAGAACCAAGGTCACTTACCCCTGGGTTAGGTTCTCCTGGGGTTAGACCATGATGAGAAAAGCTATCATTATGTATCCATACTTGCTTATGCAGGTAGCCCCACCTTAACAACCGTTTACTCAGTGGCCATTCGAAGTTGCAACAGTGCTGAACGAAAGGTAGGTAGGACCGGTCCTCGGAGTTACAGCCATTGCGGGGGGGCCCTCGGTCACACGATCCAATTTCAAGGCACGTGGCTTTCCGCAACCACAAAAAGCACCTGAACTCCCCCCCCCCCTATCTCTCCCCATCACTGCCCTTCTGGCCACCCGGCATTCTGTCTCCCGCTGCCCCCCCCATCCGCTGACCTTCACCCTCTTGTTCCTAAAACTTCTTAATACTCGATATTTCTTAATACTAAACACTCAATTAACATTCCTTAATACTAAATATTAGTATTACATCTTCAACCTAATGGCATATATATCTGCACACAACATATACACTACTTCGTGCGTCTGACCTCGCTGTTGTGTTACTTCTAATTTATGTGCTATTTCAAATTTGATCAATCTAATATAGTTGGATTTGGGGAGGGGGGTTATCATTTTAATCTGGTTATTGTAACTTTGCTTTGCAGCAGGGGTCTCCCAACATGGCCACTTTAAGACTTGTGGACTTCAACTCCCAGAATTCCCCAGCAAGCATGGCTGGCAGAGGAATTCTGGGAGTTGAAGTCCACAAGTCTTAAAGTAGCCATGTTGGGAGACCCCTGCTTTGCAGCACTGTTAATTTTTAGTGCCCTTTTTTGAAGGAAAAGTGAAATTTAGGTTGCAAGGTAAGCAGATCCAAATGTAGCATGACACACGTAGAATAATTAAGGTATTAAAGTGGCGGGAGATACTATTGCTGCAAATAGCTAGTATGGGTACCTTTCTGGAAATAAATAATAATGAACTGCAGAGGCACAAAGTGCTGGGAAAACAACACAATTTTTCAACCCCTCACGGTGTCTGCACTTACCTAAATACCTTTAGGATGACGTTATCATCTAAAAAGACCACTGAAACCCACATTTAAATCTCATCCTATGCTGAATCATATTTCTGGAGGTCTTAGTCAGCAGGAGATACCAACTGCTGGAAAAACAGGATGTGGCTGTCCTCAGCAGCCCAGCTTCAGCCACGTCCAACCAAATTATGCCCTCAACAATGCGCGATGCAGACAAATTAGGGCCAGCTCCACAACTTCCCACACAGTGGCTGGAGCGGCTTCTGACACTTGAAGCCGTGCCAAAAGCTCCTCATTAAATGCTTCAAACAAGCCAAGTTTCTCGGGTTATTCTGCTACCGTCTCCCTTAAAAAAAACAACAACAACAACAGGTAGATTTGGAAGAAGTCACGGTTTTCCTAAGATTAAAATTCAATCCTCTTTTAACACATGTGCTTTCCAGGTCAGTTCTTGAAAATCTGGGGCCGACTCTGGGAAATTTCCAGTCAATTATTACGCCAGCCCTCCTGGAAAGACGCTGTTCCTGGGGAAGGAGAAAACCGCAACACAGGGGACGCGCCAGCGCAGCCAGGACTCGTATCGGTTAATTATGCACGCTACGGTGTTCTCTGGCAAGAGTCCCCGGAAGAACTTTTTTTATATCCAGTGTGCAATTATAAAGTGATCTTTGGTCAAGTGACAATCCCTCTCTGAATCATGTGTCCTCCCCAGCAATATATCCAGGTGGGCCTTGACTTACAAGGCCTTGACTTACAGTGAACGGCACTGGAAAAAGGGGCTTAAAATCAGCCTTTACACTCACAGCCAAGGCAGCAGCCTCCCTGTGGTCAGGCGATCAGATTTTGGGGCTCGGCAACTGGCGTGTACTTAGGACGGCTGCAGTCTCCCATGGGTTCATATGATCAGTATCTGCGACCCTCCCAGCCAGCTTCTAACAAGCCAAGCCAATGGAGGAAGCCAGATTCGCTTAATGGCCCCATGATTCACTTAACAACTGCAGTGATTCGCTTAACAACTGCAGTGATTCGCTTAACAACAGTGGCAAAAAAGGACGTAAAATGGGGCAAGGCTCACTTAACCACTGCCTTGCTTAGTACACAATTTTGTGTACTAAAGTGGTCGTACGTCAAGGACTACCTGTGTTAACTATGCTTCTCAGTGGAGCACTTCCTGTGAACCCATCCGCCCTACGGCTTTTATCATATACATCGTACGTTGTACTAAAGCTGGATTAAAAAAAAATATTTTTAAAAAAATCAGCCCTGCATTTCCTACTATTCATTTGGAATGCTTTGTGAGTATTATGTGTTGTGCTCTGATGCAAATTACTCACCTATCCTGGCCTATTAGCTCCTGATATATGTAAGCACAGCTGACAACATTACATCACAGCCAGCCAAAACGATGACTAATCCTCGGGTTACAGAAATAATCCAGATTAGGAGCAGGGTGTCCAAATGTTTTCCTTCTGACCAGGATGCTTCCAAGGAGCCCAACACTCGGGCATATCATCTCCAACTGAAGAAGGAACACAAGGGCAGTTTTGTGGATGCTAGTTTAGCCCTGGAGAAGAGGTGAGGTGAGAAAGTAACTCTAGATTTCGTTGCCTTGATTCTTTTGCGTATAAGTGGCGGGGGGGGGGAGAAACTCTGGCTTTCAAGCTTCTGTTATTATACTCTACTACAGGGGTAGTCAACCTTGGCTCTTTTATGACTCGTGGACTTCAACTCCCAGAATTCCTGAGCCAGCTAAGCTGGCTCAGGAATTCTGGGAGTTGAAGCCCACGAGTCATAAAAGAGCCAAGGTTGACTACCCCTGCTCTACTACAACAATAAATTACACTTCCAGTAGTAGCTCTTGTCTCTGTCTTCTGACTAGGCCTACCTCATAGGGCTGGCATCTTCCCAGCTTCACCCTACTGCCAAGGTTCTCTTGCACAAGCACGATGGGTGAGCTATTCGTCACCTTCATTTTAATAAGTGGATCCATTGTCTGCAACAACAATTGTGGGTACAATTCCGTCCACTGAGGAAAAGCCAGCACGGGGCAGTAAAAGCTAGTCCTCAACTAACGGCCACACTCGGGGCCAGAATTTCTGCTGCTAAGAAAGGTGGTTGGTTGTTCCACGAGTCATGCTCAGTTTTAGGAGCTCTGTTGCTAAGTGAATCACTGAAGTTGTTGAGCGAGTCATGGGGTTGTTAAATGAGCCCAGCTTCCCCCACTGCTTGTCGGAAGACAGCTGGGAAGGTCACAAATAGCGATCACATGACCACACAACACCACAACCGTTGTAAATACATGCCAGTTACCAGGCACCCGAATTGTGACGCTGCAACAGTCGTTAAGGGTGAGGACAAGCCCCAAGTCGTTCTCCTCAGTGCCACTGTAACTCCTAAGGGTCCCTAAACAAGCGGTTGTAAAAGAAGAATTGACTGTATAAAGCAAGCTGTCCACTCTGCTTTGGCAAATTGCATTTTTTTGCATAAATTTATGCATTACATAATTTTGGAGGAAAGATTTACTCTCAGAACAAGAGAACCCGTAACTCAGAAATAACAAAATGAACCCGGTTGCACCTTTAGCAGTGATTTCCTAGTCATCAATGTACAAACGATCGAGGGGGCATGATGGCTTAGCACTTACACACACTGAGCTTATCAGCTGGAAAGCGGACAGCCCGGGTTTGAGACCCGAGCGCCATGCGAGGGGGGTGAGCTCCCGTTCCTTGCTCCAGCTCCTGCCCACCCCGCAGGTCAAAAGCCTGCAAGTGCAAGTAGACAAATAGGTTCCACTTCGCGGGGAAGGTAACAGCGTTCCTGGCACCTTGGCACACAGTCGTGCCGGCCACATGACCACGGGAAGGGCCTTCGGACAATGCTGGTTCCCTCGGCTAAGAAAGGGAGACGAGCACTGTGCCCCAGAGTCAGACACAACTGGACAGGGAATCCTTCCCTTTAATGGAACAACCATGGAACGAGCCAGCAGGATGACTTTGAGCCAAGTCTCTCTCTCTCTCCCTCCTTCTCCCTCTCCCTCCCTCCGTCTCTCCCTCCCTCTCCTCTCTCTCTTCTCTCTCCCTCCCTCCCTCTCCCCTCTCTCCTCTCTCTCCCTCTCCTCTCCTCTCTCCCTCCCTCTCCCTCTCCTCTCCCTCCCTCTCCCTCTCTCCTCTCTCCTCTCTCCTCTCTCCTTCTCCTCTCCCTCTCCTCTTTCTCTCCCTCCCTCTCCCCTCCTCTCTCTCCCTCCCTCTCCCTCCCTCCCTCTCTCTTCTCTCTCCCTCCCTCTCCCTCTCCCCTCTCCTCTCTCTCTCCCTCCCTCTCCCCTCTCTCCCTCCCTCCCTCTCTCTCTCTCCTTCTCCTCTCCCTCTCCTCTCTCTCTCTCCCTCCCTCTCCCTCCCTCCCTCTCCTCTCTCTCTTCTCTCTCTCCCCCCTCTCTCTCCCTCTCCTCTCCTCTCCTCTCTCTCTCCCTCTCCTCTCCTCTCCTCTCTCTCTCCCTCTCCTCTCACAGGGTTGTTGTAATAAATAAGTAATCAGATACACATCTGGTAATACTGCATATTTGTTATTCAAATTCTGACATGAGCTACAACCTTCACTTGTGGGGCAAGTCCAACAAGCCTCAACACACAGGAAATGCAAATGCCTATTTTTTTTAAAAAGGATATGCTGTACTACTTGTTATGGTTGGCACCCATGGGATTTTTTCAAACAATTTTTTAAAAGGGGGAAAAATTCAAGAGTACACTATAGGATAAACACAACCGTTCTAAAAGCCTTTAAAAAGCACCATTAAACACCGATCAATAGCAAAGTAAAATAACACCAAATAACTTAAACCCCCTCAGGTCAAAGCGCAGGTCGTTCGCAAGGGAGACTCGGACTGGAGATCGGGGGAGCCGTCCGGCGGCGGAAGGGCCCGCTTCACGGGGTCCGGGGCCGGCATCCCTGGAGGCTTTTCAGCAAAGGTGGGACAGTCACCCACAGCTTGTCCTCGGCTTACAACAGTTCCTTCAATGACCGTTCAAAGTTACAACGGCACTGAAAAAAAGTGACTTATGACCATTTTTCACACCTACGACCGCTCCAGCATCCCCACGGTCACACAATCAAAATCCGGATGCTCGGCAACTGTCTCATATTTATGACGGTCGCAGCGTTCCTGGGGTCACGTGATCTCCTTGGGCGACCTTCCGACAAGCAAAGTCCATGGGGGAAGCCAGATTCACTTAACAACCACGTGACTAACTTAACAACTACAATGATTCACTTAACAACTCTAGCAAGAAAGGTCACAAAATGGGGCAAAACTCACTCAACCAATGTCTCACTTAGTCACATAAATTTCCATTGTGGTCATAAGTTGAGGACTACCTGTATCTAGGATTGTCCTCTTGCCCTGGGCAGGGGTCCCACCAGAAGCCCTTCAAGAACTCTTATAATTCTATGAAATCTACCCTCCAGATATATTTATTTAATTGACACAGCCACACAATCTCACACTTCGCAATTTTGGATGGCACGAACAATTAAGAAGAAAAAAAACAAACAAAAATAATTAAAAACAGACCATTAAATCTACAATTAAAAAATCAAAGCTATAACAACACACACACACACAAACACACAAATAGAGTGCTTTACCTGCAATACCACCCCTTAAGCTGTTTCACATTTCCATGAGATCCTCAGGCCGGATGACAGAACCGCATTTGAAGGCTCTCCAGGAAAACTCACAAGGTTGGGACCGTCTCACCTGGGGGAAACCATGTGCCACAGCACAGAGGTTCTCCTCCTGGGTCCCACCAAGCTACGTTTCTTGGCCAACAGGACCTGCAACGTGGCCCTCCTGCCAGACCTGCTTGGACAGGCAGATGCCATCAGAGAGAGGCCAGGCCTCAGCTCACATGGCCCTGTAGCCTGTAGAGCAGACATGTCAAACCCAAGGCCCGGGGGCCGGATGCGGCTCGCAAAGTGGTCTCATTTGGCCCGCGAAGCCATCCTGGAAACAGTGAGGGAACGGCCCCCGCTGCCTTGATGACATGCCGTGGCCCAGTACCGGTCCATGGACCGGGAGTTGGAGACCCCTGTGTTTCATGACCACCTTCTCAACACCCTCCCTACAATAGAAAGGTTGGATACTGTACTAAAATTGTCCAGTGCGATGGAATCTAGCAATGCCTTTTTGAGGAAGGGCAAATTAACACCTCCGAGGGCAGAGGAACAACCGGTTCTCTCAAGGGACAGTTCACCACCACTAGAACCCAGCCACAAGTACTTAGCCGGGCATCAGGGATATGGATCTAATGAACCGGCAGCTCAGGAATTCTGAGAATTGAAGTCTTAAAGTTGCCAATGCTGACAAACACTGATCTAAGACACAATCCGGTTAGGCACTCCAACCATTGGCTCCCATAAGATATTTCTGATTTAGTCAAAGCTTTCAGTGGACATAAAGAGTGACAATGATCAGCAACGGACACAGCGGAATTAGAAACATCTAACCCAGTGACCATCTCTTCCCAATCTGACATTCTTTCAAGCTTATTATCCTCCATTTCCTCTCCTCCATGTTACAGATAAGGAGATTGCTGGTTTTTTTTTAAACCGGGTTTCCCGGAACACAGTTCGCTTAGAATTAAGGTTCCTCTTAGAGGTTTTTTGAAGGTGTCTCCCAAGGAATGCTTCCTTGCCTCAGGACGTCAGCAAGAGGGCAATTAAAGGTGCAAGTGCTTGAAAAGGCGCCACGGGATGTGGGAAGGAAGACCTTGGGAGCTGGAAGAAAGAGATGCTGCCAAGGGAATGATCAGATTGTCCTGCAGCCGGACAGTGGGCAACGCAAGAGGCCCAGAAGAGACCCTCCCCAAAGATGGCTGAGTAATAAAGGAGGTGGAGGGGGTGAATTAGTAATAATAATAATACTAATAAAGTTGGAAGGGACCTTGGAGGTCATCAAGTCCAACCCCCTGCTCAGGCAGGTAACCCTAGACCATTTCGGACAAATGGCTGTCCAGTTTTTTCTTAAAAACTTCCAGTGTTAGAGCATTCATCGCTTCTGGAGGCAGGTTGTTCCACTGGTTAATTGTCAGGAAGTTTCTCTTTAGTTCTAGGTTGCTTCTCTCCTTGATTGGTTTCCATCCATTGTTTCTTGTCCTGCCTTCAGGGGCTTTGGAGAAGAGCTTGACTCCCTCTTCTTTGGGGCAGCCCCTGAGATACTGGAAGACGGCTATCATGTCCCCCCTCGTCCTTCTCTTCATTAAATTAGACATACCCAATTCCAGCAGCCGTTCCTCATATTGTACTTTCAGACTTACAAGTTTCACAGACAAGGAGAGAGGAATGGAATAGGATTCATGGCCAGATAAACTAATTCTGTTTTGTTGTGATGCTACATTGATTGAACCAATGTAGGAAAATACTCCCAAAGCTGCTATTCAAAAGGCAACTGGACTTCCTTGGTTTCTTTTTCTTCCTTGAAAATGTTTCGTTTCTCATTCAAGGAGCTTCCTCAGTTCTTGGATGAGAAGCGAAACGTTTTCAAGGAAAAAAAAGCACACCAAGAAAGTCCCGTTGTCTTTTGGAAAAGCACCTGTGGGACAACCGTGACTGGGAATGATTGAGAATCTCCACAGACAAGTCGGAAAGAACAATTCTCCCCCCCCCTGCCCCAATCTTGCTTACTGCCCAAGAAATGAGGGAGGGTCTCTTCTGCCCGGTAGGGAACCCCGATCTACACTGTCGGGCTGCTCATCAGAGCCTCTGCAACGAAACGGAATGAAAGGAAGCTTAAGTGCTCACATCGCATCATCTGGTGCCAGTGGACTCTGCCCGTCCGTGTTCTAGAGATTAAAAAAAAGTAATAATAATAATAATAGTAAAGTTGGAAGGGACCTTGAAGGTCATCTAGTCCAACCCCCTGCTCAGGCAGGAAACTCTATACCATTTCGGACAAATGGCTGTCCAGTCTCTTCTTAAAAACTTCCAGTGTTGGAGCATTCACCGTTGCTGGAGGCAGGTAGTTCCACTGGTTAATTGTTCTCACTGTCAGGCAGTTTCTCCTTAGTTCTAGATTGCTTCTCTCCTTGATGAGTTTCCACCCGTTGCTTCTTGTCCTGCCTCCAGGTGCTTTGGAGAATGGCTTGACTCCCTCTTCTTTGGGGCAGCCCCTGAGATATTGGAACACTGCTATCATGTCCCCCCTCGTCCTTCTCTTCATTAAACTAGACAGACCCAATTCCAGCAGCCGTTCCTTATATGTTTTAGCCTCCAGTCCCCTAATCACCTTTGTTGCTCTTCTCTGCACTCTTTCTAAAGTCTCAACATCTTTTTTACATCGCGGTGACCAAAACTGGATGCCGTATTCCAAGTGTGGCCTTTCCAAGGCCTTGTAAAGTGGTATTAACACTTCATGTGATCTTGATTCTATCCCTCTGTTAATGCAGCCTAGCACTGTGTTGGCCTTTTTGGCAGCTGCAGCACACTGCTGGCTCATATTTAGGTGATTAGTCCTTTTAATTATAACAAATTAAGCGGAGTTTCAAGCCGAACATTACCGTGTTTCCAAGAAGGCTTCTGGGTCCCAGTGGCATTGTGAGAAATTAAAAACTGTGGGTAGTGGCATCACACAACTTTGTTGAAACAGGTGTCCAAATAAAGTGGCGGGGAATTTAACTGAATAGGGTTCACCCCAAGGATCAGAGTTGGGGAAGCAGACCTCGGCTAAATGGCTCTTTTGTGACCGTTTTGTGACCCGCATTTCTCAAGCTCAGAAGCTTCAAGACGGGTGGACTTCAATCCCCAGGATTGTCCAACCAACATCTGTGTACAAATTGGACAAATTGGCTAGGCCTCGGCTTACGACCACAACTAGGCCCAGAATTTCTGTTGCTGAGCGAGACATTCGTTAAGTGAGTCCTGACCCATTTTACAACCTTTCTTGCCACAGTTGAATCACTGCAGTTACTACCTTAGTAACATGGTTGTTAAGTGAATCTGGCTTCCCCACTGAATTTGCTTGTCAGAAGGCCGCAAAAGGGGGTCATGTGACCCCGGGACACGGCGACCGTCATAAATACGGGCCAGTTGCCAAGCGTCTGAATTTGGATCACGTGACCACAGAGATGCTGCAATGGTCAGAAGTGTGAAAAATGGTCACGTCACCTTTTTCAGTGCCGTTGCAACTTTGAATGGTCACTAAACAGATGGTTGTAAGTCGAGGACTCAGAAATACTAAACTGTGGGAGGGACCTCGGAGTCCTAGTGGACGATCCCTTAAATAGGAGCCATCCGTGTGCTGCAGCTGCCAAAAAGGCCAACACAGTGCTGGGCTGCATTAACAGAGGGATAGAATCAAGATCACGTGAAGTGTTAATACCACTTTACAAGGCCTTGGTAAGGCCACACTTGGAATACGGCATCCAGTTTTGGTTACCACGATGTAAAAAAGATGCTGAGACTCTGGAAAGAGTACAGAGAAGAGCAACAAAGAGGATCAGGGGCCTGGAGGCTAAAACATATGAAGAACAGCTATAGGACTTGGATTTGGCTAGTCTAAAGAAAAGAAGAAATAGGGGTGACATGATAGCAGTGTTCCAGCAGTATTTGATAGCATCACAGTAGTATCTGAGGGGCTGCCACAAAGAAGAGGGGGTCACATTATTCTCCAAAGCACCAGAAGGCAGGATAAGAAATAATGGATGGAAACTACCAGTAATCAAGAAGAGAAGCAATCTGGAATTAAGGAGAAACTTTCTCACATAAAGGTGGAATATAAATCAAATAAATAAGTAATCACTGCAGGGTTAATCTGCTTTAAGTTTACCTATATTTCTTTTTTAAATGAACTTTATTTTTTGCATTACCTGTTTTTAAGCATTTCTACTTTTATGGTGAAAGCTTTACTTGCAACGTGACTATTCCTAAGGCTGAGAAAAGAGTGCAAAAAAATAATAATGGAAAAATGCGCAGAAAATGATGGGCGGATTTAATTGGCATATTTTGCAGATTGACACAGGAGCTACTTAAAATGAGCATCTACTAGGAAAAATGAGAAACTACGCAAAAACCAGAACTAACAAGATTCACTTTTCCTAGCATCGCCTTTGTTATTACTGTGATTGTTTCATTATTTCAATGATGTCATTTGTTGCTTTGATTCTGCAGTATTCCCCGAGGGAAAAAATATAGGAAACATTTAAAGTACATTAATTGCATTTAGCTAGTAGCATCACCACCCAGTAAAATAGGTTTCATGTATAGAACTGGAAAGCCTAACAATAACAGCAGTATATTGGCACAAAATTAGACAGGCAGTCTTCAAATGCTTCTTCACCATTTAGATCAGAATAAGTCGGCTGATAAAAAAACACAATACACGTAGCATTTATAAAGAAAATCCCAGCAATTTCCTATTTCTCACAATGACAAAGCTATTCATCCCAAAGCTGCCGATTTTTAAAGTATCTGAATCTGAATTTGCTTGCTCGGGTCTCTGTCATACACCAAATTTTCCTCAACTTACACTAAATGGCCATTTAGCGACCAAAATTACGACAACACTGAAAAAAGTGACTTTGACCATTTTTCACAGTTACGACCTTTGCAGCATCTCCATGTGGTCACGTGATCAAAATTCAGATGCTGGGCAACTGACTCGTATTTATGAAGGTCGCAGCGTCCTGGGGGGGTCACGTGATCCCCTTTTGTGACCTTCGGGGGCAGCCAGATTCACTTAACAACCCTGTTACTAACTTAGCAACTGCAGTGAATCACTTAACAACTACAGCAAAAAAGGTAAAAAAAAAACGGGGAAAAACTCAATTAACAAATGTCTCACTTAACAACAGAAATTTTGGGCTTAATTGTAGTCGTAAGTCGAAAACCACCTGTACTTTGGATTTTCCTATATCATCAGCCTATTTAGAGATGTGCACAAATACTGTCCCACTCTTCAAGTATTCATTCAACTTCAAGAACATTTGCTTCCAAAAATCAGTTTAAGGAGAAAAAAATATTTCAGAAAAAAAGCTGAGATGGCCATTAAATGTACAGGAACGTGTAACTCTCTCTCAAGTGGGCTGCAGCTTGTCATGCTTTTCAATTGAATCTTAATTTAATGGATTTCTTTTTCAGACTAGGTAACGTGGGCAGCCTGGAAGGATCCCAAGTGATGGATGGATGGATGGATGGATGGATGGATGGATGGATGGATGGATGGATGGATGGATGGATGGATAGATAGATAGATAGATAGATAGATAGATAGATAGATAGATAGATAGATAGATAGATAGATAGATAGATAGATATAGACAGACAGACAGACAGACAGACAGACAGATAATAGATAGGTAGGTAGGTAGATAGATATAGACAGACAGACAGATAATAGATAGATAATAGATAGGTAGGTAGGTAGGTAGGTAGGTAGACAGACAGACAGACAGACAGACAGATAATAGATAGATACTTAATAATAGATAGATAGATAGAATCAAAGTAGCAACCCAGAATTTATATTGCTAAGCAAGGCGGTCGTTAAGTGAATCCTGCTCAGTTTTACCTTTTTTGTCATGGCTGTTATGTGAATTGCTGCACCTGTTCAGTAAACCACGTGGCCATTAAGCGAATCTGGCTTCTCCTATTGATCTTGCTTGTTGGAAGCCAGCTGGGGAGACTGCAAGTGGAGGTCACCTGAACCCAGAGCCTGCAACCATCGTAAACACATACAGGCTGCCAAGCTCCCAAATTCTATCACATGACCACGGGGATTCCATGACAGTTGTAAGTATGAGGACCGGTTGTAAGTCATTTCTTTCAGAGCCTTTGTAACTTTGAACCGTCTCTAAACGAACGGTCGTAAGTAGAGGACTACCTGTAATGCAAAATATATACAAAGTCCAGCACTATCAGCCGCCACCCTCTTCAACAAGGAGGTAAGTCTTGAAACACTGCAAAAATAAATCTGAAATAAATATTCGGCCACCCCCATAATAAGCAACGGGGAAGCCCCCTCTTCTTACAGGGGAAGAAAAATTCGGAGAGACTGCAGGCAGATTTTTTGCTCTGGCTCACTACTTGTGTCTCCATCCTCACCTGCTCCAGGTGTTCAAACAAACCTGAGCAGTTGCCAGGATGACTAAAGCCGGAGAGTTGAGCAGAGATGTTTTTGTGGCTGTGAGCATCGTTCAGGGCGGAAGCGGTTGTGAATCAACTGAGCGCTCTCCTCACCAGAACATTTCTGAAGTCGCTGCGCCGTGAGTTATGAGAAGCGTTTTCCCCTTGATTCATCCCTTGGACACGGCCTGACGTGCTCGGCTGAGCCCGGCCTTCCTTCCACTTTCCCTGAATCCGTTCCCAGCAGCTTCACAGCGAAGCCAAGTTCCAGCAGCAGGGAATTTTCCATCAGTAACGTTCGAATTTCTGAGGTTTAGCACTCTGTTCTGAAATCATCATACAGGGAGTCCTCGGCTTACGACCACAACTGAGCCCCATTTTATGACCTTGAATCTGGCCTCCCCATTGGCTTTGCTTCTCAGAAGGTCCCAAAAGGGGATCATGTGATCCCGGGACGCGGCAAAGGTCATAAGTATGAGTCAATCGCCAAGCACCTGAATTCTGATCACATGATCATGGGGAGGCTGCAAAGGTCGTAACTGTGAAAAACAGTCACAAGTCACATTTTTCAGTGCCACTGTAACTTTGAACGGTCACTAAACAAACTGCTGTAAGTTGAACGCCACCTGTATTTAGTGGCATCTGAAGAAACAGCCACTGTGAAAGAAGTGGGGTTTTGCACATTGCGTAGAAAATGGCACCCCTTTCTAAATATACAGAAAGCAATCTAAAGAGAGAATCTCACATTTTTTTAAAAAAAATATGCCTGGAATTTTAAATGCAATTAGCTGGCATGTCAACCGCCAGAGGGATAGGCGTGTAAGTCTGGTGCTTTGACATATTAAAGTCTGTCAAATGTACTGCAATCATTTATAAACAAGCTCGACTTGAAGGGTGCCACTTGTAGCATCCTCATCGCTGGCTGTGATACTGGAGAAAAATTACTAAGGCCAATCCATAAAGTGTCCCAACCACTGGAAATGACAAATACATATTTGCACTATGGCTACTATCCAGCAAGGTAGCCTTCCCAGACACCAAATGCGACATCTGTCCAATTTCTCTTTAAAAATATTAATTTAATGTAAATAAATACATGTACAGCAAAGTTAAATTAAAACGTAGAACCTAAAAGCACTCAAATTGAATCAATTACCTCATCAATAACCTAAACTGAACAGCTATTGAAATCCAAGCCAATCCACCAATTCTTAGGAAAGCTAAGTTTAACAAGATGTCTACTTGCAACGCATCTTTTTTCCAGTCAAAATAAGGTTTACAATACTTAATTATTGAAAATATCACAGCAGGTTGTGACATTACAGCACCTACTTGAACTTGCCTGATCACAAAGTACATCAGTCTCTAAAGACATCAGACTAAGTTAGTTCGTGGATGGGAGACCACGAGTAAATCCCTAGAGGATCAGATAGATTGGGAAATTGAGAAAAAAGATCCCAGAGAAAGGCACAAATAAAACACTTGGAAATTGTTGCCAAAAACAGGAAATAATCAGGAATTAAGCTCAACTTTAAGAAATGTTATTGTTTCATTGCTGAAAATACAGATAGTCCTAGTTGAGCAACTGTTTGGAATTATAACAGTGATGAAAAAGTAATTTTACAGCCAGTCCTCACATTTATGACCTCCACAGATCTGTGAAGTACAATAAAGCTGAAGTCAGATCATCAGCACAGTCATGGTTTCACTTAAGCGACCGCTTTGACTAACAACCAAGGTGCCTGTCCCAATTGTGATTGCTAAACAAGAACTTTCTGTAGGGCAAAGCCCCCACCCCATTTCCAGCTGGGGGCTACTGGCACTTTACAACATCAAGATGAAAGTATTATCACTTTTGAAAGAGACTTGGGGGGAAAAGCATAGTAAGAAGAAACAGAGGAATGACCCCATAAACCCCAAACAACCCAGATACTCTCCGAATATCAGTGCCTTCTCCGTTGATCTTTAAAAAAATTATTTCTGCGTGATGTGTACAGAAATGTCAGGCACAAATAACCAGGAACATGAGTCGAGTTCAAAGGATTAAAAGTTTATCACATACCACCTATACAGAAGAACCTGGCTTGGGTCAAGCCAAGCTGGCGCTGGATAAGGACCCAGGGATCCACAGCAGCTGGACTTGGGTCTGCTGTGGCTGCGCAGCGATTCTAAACTAGTGACGCGTTTAATCCCGCCTACCCCTCATCTACTACAAAGAAATAAGAATATTCTTCATTTTCCAGAGGAGAACGTCTCAATCCGTGTCTGCTTGTACAACGTCAAAGGGGGGCTGATCGGTCCCTCCACTCCGAGACCCATGCATGCTGCCTTGTACGTTTACAGACTCATCCGGGATGACTAGAGAATTAGCTAAAGAGAAACAGTAGAGTCTTCTTCCAATTTGATATCTAAAAACAATGTATAAGTAATCCTCCACTTAGAACAATTCGTTTAGTGATTGTTTGGATTTACAACAGCGTGGAAAAGAGAGATTTATGATCGGTCCTTGTACCTACAACCAGGGCAGCATCTCCATGGTGATGGGATCAAAATTTGGATGCTTGACAACTGGCATGTGTTTACAAGTTGCGGTGTCCCAGGGTCACGGGATCACAATCTGCAACCTTCTCAGCTGGCATCCAACAAGCACAGTCAACGGTGGAAGCTTGACTCACTTAATAACTGGGGTGATTCGCTTAACAACTGCAGTGATTTGCTTAACAGTCGGGGCAAACAAGGTAATAAAATCAAGCGCGACTCATTTAAACAACCGTCTTGCTTAGCAGCGGAAATTCTGGTCCCGACTATGGTCCTAAGTCAAGGAGTAGCTGAACTATGCAGCAGTTTCACAGAGAGAATCCCCTGAAATCAATCGCCTCTCCCTGCACTGACTGATTTTCAAACAACCCATCAAGAGCCACATCCAAAAGAATAAGGAAGCGGGATAAGAGAAAGAACTGCAGACAGCTGGATGGGCAAGTTGATGTCCTCAAGAAAAAAGTCATTGCTTGACTACTCCACAGCCCAGGAAGAGATCAGATCCCTCCCAGAATTTCTCCCACCGGTCCTTCTTGGAAAGGACCTTTTAGGCATCAAGGTGAGCGTGAAGCCTCAGCAGGTAACTCCCCAGCATCCCATTCGCTGGAACACGGTGTCTCACCAAAGTTTCTTCTGGAAGCCTCTCCTAGCCTTTCCCTAAACACACAACAGCAGGTAGGTCTGTAATTTAACAAATGGATCACAAAGTGTGTATCCAGACACAGAGTGATAAAACACCAAGTTTAGCAAGGCAGGCAAAGAAAAGAGAGAGAGAGAAAAGTGCAGAATGTCCCTGAAGCGGCTGTCATTCATCGCTCCCAAGAGACCAGAGAGCAATCTTCTCAGGACTCGGGCTGTGGAAAGAACCTCTCAAAACTTCAAGCTAACAATTAGACTAGGAAAGGTTCAAAAATACCAAAAAACATAATTATAGCGGAGGAAAGTGAGTTTTTCTCCCCCAAAATTATTACCTGTGGCTTGGGAGGGGCAGTCATCTTGCATTCCCTGATGAGAATAGGAGCAGCAGTTGAAAACAAAGGAGTAAGGAAGAGGTACAAATGACTACAAGCCTCTTTGCTACAAAGGGTGGATACTCTTGAAGATTACTCTGAAGTGGCTGCTCCTGGGAGGAGCAGTTTACCTGGTGATTTTAACCCTTTAGTAATAATACCTAAGCAGTCTCTTGCCCTGCCTCGCCTTCCCTTCCCTATCCAGTTGTCTCTTCCATCCTTCTCAACTACTCCAGATTTGCTCCTCCTTTTTGTTCCTTTCCTTATCTTCCCGAGGTATTTACACCTTCCTCCCATCCCATCTCCATCTTGTTTTTGTTCTCCCACGTGAGAGTGGTTGGCATATGCAGATAGGTTATCTTGCTACGTAGGCAATGAATTTGAATTAGAAGCAATTATTTCTATTTCTGGTTGTTCTGGTTGAACCCTTTTTTTTGCTTCAAGACATATCCAGCAGGTGGCAGCACTTAGCTGATCTCAAAAAACCTGAACACGGTCAGACATAGTTGATAGCTGGATAGGAGACCACCAGGAATAGACTGTAGGTTAGATTTGAAAATTGGGAAAAATCCTAAAGAAGGAAATATCAAACTTCTGAATCTCTGAGAAAAGAACTAAATGGCCGTGCTCATGAAGTCAAAAGGAGTTAAGCTCAACGAGAAAAAAGCTACATTTTTCTCTGATAGGCGTAAAAGCATACATACTGTATTTGAACAGACAACTGTGGTTCCTGCTAATGTTTGTGGGAAAGAGAAGACATCTTAAAGTTCAGGACTTTTTATTTTCATATTTGTTGTTAGTTGTGAAGTCATGTCCGACCCATCGCGACCCCATGGACAACGTTCTTCCAGGCCTTCCTGTCCTCTACCATCTTCTGGAGTCCATTGAAGCTCAAGCCTCCTGCTTCAGGGACTCCATCCAGCCACCTCCTCCTCTGTCGTCCCCTTCTTCTCTTGCCCTCCATCTTCCCCAGCATCAGGCTCTTCTCCAGGGAGTCCTTCCTTCTCTTTAGGTGGCCAAAGGACTTGAGTCTCCACTTCAGGATCTGGCCTTCTAAAGAGCAGTCGGGGTTGATCTCCTCCAGGACTGACCGGTTGGATCTCCTTGCAGTCCAGGGGACTCGCAGGAGTCTTCTCCAGCACCAGAGTTCAAAGGCCTCCATTCTTTTGCGCTCAGCCTTTCTTGTGCTCCAATGTTCACAGCCATACATTGCAACTGGGAAAACCATGGCCTTGACTATACGCACTTTTGTTCTATTTTCATATAAATAAATCCAAAGTTAGCAGAATTATTTTAAGCAGACAACATGAAAAACCAACTGAGCACATTCTAGCATTTTTTTTAACTTAATATATTTGTTTTTTATTCACATAGTCAACTGGGTTCAACCAAAGATTCACAATCAAGTCTAAATGCTTGCTCGGTGCATGGATCCAGATT
>NW_015386448.1:280500-293055 GCF_001527695.2 Protobothrops mucrosquamatus | reverse complement strand
TGCCCTAGCGCGGGAATAACACGAGGAGGAGGAGGAGGAGGAGGAGGAGGAGGAGGAGGAATGGCAGAAAGGGAGCCTCCCCGTTCTTCTTCTCCGGGGCCTCTTTTCACCCACAGATCATCCTCAACTTACAGCAGTTGGTTTAATGACTGTTAAATTTACAATGGCACTGAAAAAGTGGCTTATGACGTTTTTCACACTTACAACCACTGTAACACACTTATGGTCACAAGATCAAAATTCAGTCTCTTGGCAACTGACTCATCAACAACTCACATTTATGACCGTTGCTGTCTCCTGGGGTCACATGATCACCTTTTGTGACCTTCTGACAAGCAAATTCAGTGGGGAAGCCAGATTCACTTAACGACTGTGTAATTAGCTTAATAACTGCAGTGATTCACTTTACAACTGTGGTGAGAAATGTCATAAGATGGGGCAAAACTCACTTAAAAGCTGCCTCACTTAGCAACAGAAATGTTAGGCTCAATTGTGGTTGTAAGTTGAGGATTACCTATATCTGAACAGTGAACTTATCCTCACTCTTTTTTCTCATAGTTACACATTTCTACTTCTTTCATCTTGGTGTACGGTAGTCCTCACTTAACAACAAGATTTCTACCACTAAGTGATGCGGTTGTAAAGCACGACATGACACGACATGACCATGCTATTCAGCAAAGGAAATTCCAGCACTTCCAGTTGTCGTTCTTAAGCCAATCCCATGTCGCCATGAAGCGCATCACTGCCATTTGTGACTTCCTGCTGGCTTCCCCATTGACTTTGCTTGTAGGAAGCCAGCAAAGGTTGCAAATGGTGATCACATGACCATGAGCCACAACAACAACATAATCACCAAGCGGATCACTGAGTACTGGATTGCAATCCATGACTGCAAGGATTTTGCAATGGTCATGATACCATTGCATCATTCAGTGCCATCATAAGCTTGAATGTTCGGCACCTGATTGGAGTTAAATAAGGGTCAGTTCAAGGGAGGCTGGACTTAGTCTGCTTGTGACTACGTAGGGATTCAAGGCTGAGCGCTCTTCTGACTCCGCCCCATGTTCTGCCCCTCCTTCTCCTACAGAATCTGTCTTAAAGGATCATGTCCAGAACTAATATCAAAACGAGATCTGATTAGTAAAGAATAAAGGAGAACTATTATTTTCCATGACTTCGACATTATGCTGAGGTTGATGCAATCTAAAACTACATTTAATTGCCTTTTTTTGCAACCATATCAAACTCCACTGATATTAATATTTCACTGGAAGAACGATTGGTATCCATAATTTCATTACTGTCTCTAGACATTACTGTCCACAAAATACAAAATCCTGTTGATGCAAAAGTTCTAAATATACGGTGCACTTAGATGATATACTGTGCACACCTGTCATTATTTTTTTCACGCTTTGCATGCTTGCATCCACAACCAAGCAAATGATTAATAAAACCATGATTTGTAACTACACTTCGGGCAGGAAAAAGGACACCTATTACAGTAATATTGGATAGTCTCAAGATTTGAAAACATCACATGATAATTGAATGCAGTGCTAATGACTGCTCTTTATTCAAAATTACTGTCACCCAAAAGAAGTTGTTTCCTATCAAACACATTACCCTTGATAGAAGTTATTAAAATAATAATTTCGGTACCTTATTTGCCTTTAAAGTGAATGAAGAGAAACCAAGTAGAAACAATTGCAGCCCAGGTCAGAATAAAAAGTTGAATTAAAAGATATGCTCCACAGGATAATGCATTTAAGGCTGGTGGAAAAAAGATCCCAGATGCTTACAATTTCTTTCCAAGTACATTAATATATCATTAGCTGGAATTTTTGTGGGTGAAGAATATGAGATACACTGCTTGACTGATTCATAAGGAATTAGGATTTTTTTTTATAAAGAAAAGAGGTGCAATAAACCTTTTATTTAACAGACTAATGGACAGTAGCATTTGTTAAAGCAGAATGTTCATTAAATCTGAATACAATCCTATACCTGGGTATTTTATGTATTTTACACGCATGTCAAATATCAAATGGAATTTTACGCACGTGCCGAAGCAGAGAACAGGCAGGTATCAGTTGAAGAATGACTGTATAATTTCAGACATTTAAAAACACTTCAAAAACCTCTCTTCCACCAATGTCAAAATTAGAATTGTTCAATATTTTTAAAAACTTGAATTACATATCACTAGTTTGTCTTTTTTCTTTATGTGAATATAGCAGTACAGACACACACCCAAATCTGGAAACAATTAGCCACTGTTCATAGTTACAATGGATCTACCTTGAGGCTACGTACAATCTGGATTTGGAGTCCACTGTCAGGCCATCTTCATGGTCATGTGACTGAACTTCGGCCAGTCAGCCACCTTTATGGTGCCCCGTGGTTACATGACTGAGTTTTGTGCCAATTTTGCCCAATACCGGCACTACTGGTTTTTTGGGGGAAAATCCTGCACCCATAGCAAACCACTGGTTCACTTAATAACCGCCACAGAAAAAAATTGCACAATTGTATTGGTCATGTGACTGACCCATTTTATGACTGTCACAACTTATGACCATGATGGGCTGGCTCCATTACAGTCATAAGTCAAGGACTACTTGTATTACCTAGAGGTCCAATTGTAACATCAAACAATAGCAATGGAGTGCTGAAGTAATACTGTGCCCATCAAAACAGTCATACTCACTCTAAGCATTCAGGAAAAAATGGATTTATTTTAAGCATGCCATCTTTTAAAAAAATCACAGTTTTTTCAAGATAACACTGATAAACTGGATTTAGGGAGGCACTTTATGCGCTTTAATATGGAGCTAAAAATCAAAATCCAGGTTACAGCATGTTGACATTCCTAACACACAATCCTAAAAAAAAAATCTCATGTATTTTTTCCAGTTGAGGTACATAAAGACATTTCAGACATGTTGTCTAGACTGAGAGTTTTCTTTTGTTCTGCTATTTTGGGGTAAAATATACTCTACTTTTGCAAACCTGAGATGTTAAGATTTATTTATTAAATTTGTTTGCCACCCATCTCGTATCAAATTCCTCTCATTTTTCATACCCAACCCTACTGACACTGATAATCCACAAGTGCTTTTAAATTTAAGAAGACTCAATCACCGAGAACTAGAAAATTCAGGATCGAGAAATCTGTCTCTTCTCCCAAAATCCTTTCCAAAAATCCCAAGAGCTGCAGGAGAAACCACAAAGCCAATTTAACTACCCGTGGGACGCTGACATACACACACATTAAAAGGATTGTTTAATATATTGGTAAGTCCTCGACTTAACATCCACTCTATTCGGCAACCGGTCGAAGTTACAATGATCCTGCAAAAAGGAGCTTGGAACAGGTCCTCGCTCTTACGGCCATCGCAGCAGCCCTACGGTCATGTGATCAAACTCCGGGCGCTTGGCAACTGGTGTAACTAAAATGGCTGCAGTGCCCCAGGGCCATGTGACCGCCATGTGCAGCCTTTCCAGCTGGCTTCTGCTAGGACTAGGTCAGGGGTAGGCAACCTTGGCTCTTTTATGACTCATGGACTTCAACTCCCAGAATTCCTGAGCCAGCATAGCTCAGCTTGGAAACCTGTCCCTTTCCCCTCAGCGTGGCTGGCTCAGGAATTCTGGGAGTTGAAGTCCACGAGTCATAAAAGAGCCAAGATTGCCTACCCCTGTCCTAGGCCTAGGCCGCTTTATGACTCGTGGACTTCAACTCCCAGAATTCCTGAGCCAGCCATACTGAGGGGAAAGGGAGAGGTTTCCAAGCTGAGCCAGGCTGGCTGAGGAATTCTGGGAGTTGAAGTCCATGAGTCATAAAAGAGCCAAGGTTGCCTACCCCTGGACTAGGTCAATGGGGAAAGCTGGATTTGCTTAACCATTGCACTGTAGGATGCACTCAAGAACTGCAGTGATTCCCTTGTCAACCGTGGCAAAAAAGAGCCTAAAATTGGGAACAACTCACTTAACAGCCAACTTTCTTAACAACAGGAATTCTGGTCCCAATAGTGAGTCAAGGATTACCAGTCCTGTATTTCTGCAGCTCAACAAAGGCACATTTACCAGTTTAGTATACTGATAACTCTGTTCGTGCTAGATTAAATCAGAAAAAGCTGCCGAAAGGGTTCGTGCGGGAAGAAACAGGTTTTCCAGATGCAGGAAATTTTCTTCTGACACAAGGCTGGTACAGCCATTCGTTTAGTGACCATTCAGAGTTAACAACAGCACTGAAAAAAAGTGACTTATGAACATTTTTCACGCCACTGCTGTCACCTCGTGGTCATGTGATCAAAATCCAGACACTTGGCCATTGATTCATATTTATGACGGTCGCAGGCTCCTGGGGTCACGTGATCACCTTTTGCAGCCTTCTGAGAAGCAAAGTCAATGGGGAGGCCAGATTCACTTTTAACAACAGCAGTGATTCAGTTAATAACTGTGGCGAGAAAGGTCGTAAAATGGGGCAAAATTCAGTTAAAAAATGTCTTGCTTAGTAATAGAAATTTTGGTCATAAGTTGAGGACTGCCTGTATATGAAGAAAATCCCTCATTTGAAAATAAACACAACCTGTGATGTCTCGTTCAGAACTGGTTTTGATCAGGAAGTAAAGCTTTCTGAAAGTCTGATTATATAACCCGGCAGAAGTGATAAACACAAAAAGGGGATTCAAATGAGCCGCCTGACAATGCAGGAAGACAACAAACTACAGTGGGAAGCCAGATTTCCAATCATCTTCGCTTTGGATGGCCTATAATTCTCTGGCTCTCTCGACTGTACCTACTTCACTGTGGTTTGTTTGCACCCATTTTAGACATCGAAGCAGAACGAGAAAAAGCCAAAAGTGCAAAAAAGAAAGAATGAAAAGAAACAGAAGGAAGTGGCTTCCGATCTTCTTCACAGCAATCAAAAGCAGAAATCAGAGAAGGGACTCTCAACTCTTCTGCATGGCCCTGTTTATTCTTGCTGCTACAGGCAGCAAAATGTTTTCTCCATTCACACCAAAAGCCCCTTTTCCCACTATTAAAGATCAGGAGTCTTTATTTTTGGTTTGCAAATGATCCAATTGCTGGGTGACTTCTGTTATGGTGGCTTCTGTTATTCATAAATCGTAACTCTACAAAGGCCAGATCCACCCACATTCAGCCCTTCCCTTGTGAACAGCAATGCCCTCACTTCTGTTCAGGTTTCCAGGATCCCTTCTCTGCCCTTCCTATCCCTGCACACAACAAGGAAGGGGGAAAGGGATCTCTTCAACATTGCCCTGTGCTGTCCCTGTGATGAGAGGTAGAAATTAAAAGCATTTAAATGCAGAGGAACCCTGACAAGGCAGTGTGTGTGTGTGTGTGTGTGTGTGTGTGTGTGTGTGTGTGTGTTATGTGTGTGTGTTAAAAGTTGACAAATGGTACAGAGTTGGTGGAATTCTATACTATTTGGGGAAACAAAGGCCTGCGGTGTTTCTCAACCTCAGAAATTTTAATGCGAGTGGACTTCAACTCCCAGAATTCCCTAGCAGCTAGCCCATGTATCTTGGGAAACAGTGAGCTAGAGTTTAGCTAAACATTCTTCTCTCCTCCACATTTTCCGAAACAGAAATTTGCACTTATTTTCAAGAGGCTCACCCACACCTCAGAAAACAGGGACAAAGAACACATCCTCCAACCTGGGCACGCTTCAAATGGGTGGACTTCAATTCCCAGAAGTCTTAGCAATGATCCTGTGGCAGCAGAATTCTAGAGGGAAAAGTCCATTCACTTTGGACGACAGCCACATTATTTTGAAGTACTGAAAACTTCAAGAATTCCATTTACATACATTCATACATACATTTATACGTGTGTGTATGTATGTATGATGTGTGTACACACACATGTATGTATGTACATACATGTAAATTTTTATTGTTTTTTAAAAAAGGTGATTAAAAACTAACAAGAATTAAAGAAAACAAAGAAAAAGCCAACAGTACAAAAAGAAATAATGAAAATAGAAAGATGTAATTTTCCATTTTCTTTACAGCAATTATAAATACAAATGTAAAAATTACCTCTTGCTCTGTGGTTACCTCATTGTTTTAATCATCCAAATCATGCATACCATAAATTCATTTCTTTTCTATTTCATGAAAAAGTTTATAAGAGGTTTCTACTCAACAATAAGCTTGGATATTGTGCTTTCTCTAATCAAGGAAGTCAATTTAGCTACCTCTATAAGTTTCATCATCTTCACCGACTATTTCTCCATTGTGGTTAATGCCAAATCTTTCTACTTGGCACAAATAATAATCTCACTGCAGTTATCATATATAAAAACAAAGTTCCATGTCTTTTTTTGCAACTGTTTGCCTATCAATATCAAAAGAAAAACATCTGGTTTCAATTGTATATTAATCTTTAAATTCCTCCAAGTTAGTGTATGTAGGCTACTTCTTCAGGGAATTCCAAAGAAATGCTATGTGAGCTTGGCACAACAAAATTAACTGAGTCTGCAGTCTTCCGCAGACTGACTTGAGAATAAGTCTGTAAATGTTTACATCATAGTAGCCCTGCCTGGAATTACACCAAAAGAGCTTGCTGGCACTTTTTTTTTTTTTTAATAAAGGTGTTCACTGGGCAAAGGCCACATTTTGAAAACCATGAAATGTTATTTTTGTACGTGACTGTGACTACAGAATATACTGACACAACAGGGTTAAAAATTGCAATAGCTGAAACATAAAAGCAATAAAATGCCTGGAAGAATTTCTGATCTTTCTGTACAGATCTTGAAACTTACAAAATAAACACAAAAATCATGTGTTTGTGAGCAGGCATGGAAAATAATGATGTTTTAATTTTATTTTATAGGCACTGCATGACAGAATGGCAGTATAGATTTTCAAACTGTCTGTGTTATTTTACATGGATGTGAAAATATGTCAGCTGAAAATAACATTGTATGCATTTACAGTACTTTATGGAAGTTACCATAATTTGTTAAAACAGTTTTCTCCCAATCTGGCTCCCTCCAGGAATATTTGGACTACAACTTCCATTTGTGGCTTAGCTCAAGAGAAAAAAAAACAATATTTGGCCAATATTCAGTTAATACTTGAAAGGAAAAAAATAAGGAAAACTGAGGATTGTGAGCTAAAGTGCAAGGTAAACAAAAAAAACTTGGAGGGCAGGACAAACCACTTTAACTGTTAAAACAGCACACAGTTTTGTATGAGGGTAAAATTGGTGGAGTAGAAATTGAGAGATTGTGAGTTCTGGTCCTCCCTGGCTGGATGATTTTAGGCCCGTCCTTCTCTCTCAGCCCAAATCACCTCACAGGGTTGTTGTTGGGGAGAAAATAGGGGGAAGGAAAATTACCAGTATGTATATGTGCCACTTCAAGTTCTACAAAAATAAAGCTGTGATGTAAATCTAACACTCAGCGAGTCACTAAGGGTTGAATGTATCACAAATGAAGTTTTGCCTTTTAATTTGTGATATGCTAGACAAATCCAGGCAACCAATTTAATTCTGAAAGCAGGGGAGCATTAACCATGATTAATGTACATTGTAATAATGTACAAACCCTCATTATGTGAGGAATTCCAGAACCGGGATGCCCAACATTTCAGAATGAGCTCCAGACAAATTCAAAATCTAATTGTATTAGGAAATATTCTCTCTCTAAATATGTCTGTGATATATATAAATCACATTTATTACTATTTCAATATACATTATATGTAATATATATTTCATATAATTACAATATCTCTTTAATACGTAGTTTTTCCACCAAAGGACAAGAAATGCAGTTGGAGTTTCCTCTCCTATTTTCAATTTATAGCCTTTTTGTCCTCCGAGGACACAGGGGACATTATATGAGGACTACAAGTAGCCCGGAACATACAACCATTCATTTAGTGACCGTTTTAAGTTACAAAAGCACTGAAAAAGATCACTTGAAACTGGTCCTTGCCCTTATGACCGTCAGAGCATCCCCAAAGTGAAGTGAATTTGGGTGCTGGGAAACTGGCGTGTATCCGTAAAGGTTGCAGCGTCCTGGGGTCACGTGATCACCGCTTGAGACTTGCTCGGCCGGTTTCCAACAAGCAAAGTCAATGCGGGAACCAGGATTCGCTTACTGACTGCATGATTCACTTAACAGCTGCAGGACTCACTTACTAACCGTGGCAGAAAAGATCACAGAATCAGGCGCAACTCTCTTAATAGCCACCTTGCTTAGCAAAAGAATTTTTGGTCCAAGTTTGGTTGCCAGAGTTGAGAACTCTCTGTATTCATTTTCCTGTTTGGTAGCCAAAGCAAAAGTAAAATTGCACTAAACACTCCATGCATTTTATGAACATAGAACAATAGAGCTGGAAGGGACCTTGGAGGTCTTCTAGTCCAGCCCCCTGCTCGGGCAGGAAACCCTATACCATTTCCGATAAATGATTGCCCAGTCTCTTTTTGAAAGCTTTATGAACAAGCCGGATTCTTTATGAACAAGAATCTCTTTATGAATTCTATGTATATTCAATTTATATTATTCTATTTAGTCAAGCTGAATTTGAACCTAGATCTTCCCTTCATAAAGAAAAAAAAACAGATGGTGTAATAACCATCCCAGTTTACACTAATCCTGGTGGTAGAATGTTATATGTGTTATAAAGAGGCAGCCCAGCTACCCCAACCACCACCAACACAGAACAAGGTTAGGATAGGCTATTGCTGATGCTTGGATGAACACTCCACAATTTCCCAGGTTAAATAATAATAGTAAAGTTGGAAGGGACCTTGGAGGCCATCTAGTCCAACCCCCTGCTCAGGCAGGCAACCCTATACCATTTCGGACAAATGGCTGTCCAGTCTCTTCTTAAAAACCTCCAGTGTTGGAGCATTCACCGCTTCTGGAGGCAGGTGGTTCCACTGGCTAATTGTTCTCACTGTCAGGAAGTTTCTCCTTAGTTCTAGGTTCCTGAACCAGAGCAGGGAGCTGTGTGGTGTGAACACCCTGAGTGTCCTGTTCCTTTTAAAAGTCCTGGAGAAACAGCAGCAACAACACTGCAGAGCAGTCAGCAATCAAAGGCCGATGGAGAGCTAACCTTTTCCACCTGCTTTAAAAAGCAGGAGACAACTTATTCAGAAATCGCATCTGCCAGCTTGCATTTTTATTTGCTTACTTGATTAATTATAGCCCAGCCTTATTATTTTTACAGCATACCCAACACAACTTCCTCCTCCTATTTCCCCCACCACAACAACCCTGTGGGGGGGGGGGTGTTGTGCTGAGGGAGAATGACCGGCTCAAGGCCGCCCAGCTGGCCTTCATGGGACTTGACTCGTGGCCCCTTAGCTTTCTAGCCGGGTCCCTTAACCACTGCTAGACCAGACGGGCTCTCCTGTTTGGTTTCTACCTGTAAAAAAAAAAAGTGCACTTTGCACCTCTCCTACACAAAGGCAGCTAACGAGGTCCACGTATTTCAAGGAAAGGAAAAGTCAAAGGAAAACAGCCCCAACCTAAAGTCTAGCAACAAAAACCGTAACAGGCAATAATAGAGCAATCAAAATCCACTCCCTTCTCTGCACCCAAGTCCAACGGAAAGTAGCACCCACAAACCGCAGTTTAACTGGCCAGGGGATGATGGGTTACAAGCAGAACTGGGGGAGAAGACACTTGGAGTTTATCCTTCCATTTATCTTTGGAAACTGCTTAACTTCCAGCTTCAGGGATGCTTTTCAGAGGAACACTTTTATGTTTGTCATTGTCTGAATTGCTGCTGTGTTTTGAAAGCCCCCCAGAGTCCGCCGGAGTAGGGGGGTCTCTCTGCGCCCCAATAACGAGGGCAACGCCAGGCGAGGAAGCGGAGGGAAAAGGGCCCAAGTGCGGGGGAAGCCTCCGGCTCCGGGAGGAGAAAAGCCCGCCTGCCTCCAACGGGGGAGCCTCTCCGGGGCTCTTCTGGCCCAAACTGTCACGGAATTCAACTCGGGCAAAGATCACCTCGGGGGGTCCCAGGAGCCTCACCTGCCCCCCCCCGGATGGGTGGGGACTGCAGGATTCCCTGCCCTGCCCGGGTCGGCTGGCTGGGGGGGCGGGAAAGTGGCGGTCCCGGGGCTGACCTGCAGGGATGCGGGTCTACCGGTACGTGGGAAAGGTCGCTCGCAGCCCATACTGGGCGCGGGCAGGCGCGCTCCCACCAAGCGGGCGCCCTGCTGGCGGCGGGAGGGAAGGCGTCGCCCAGAGCCCGGAGGGGCGAAGGTCTCGGCCCTCGCGGGGCTCCCAGGCGGCGGCGGCGGCGGCAGTAGAAGGGGAGCAGCCGGAGGATCCCCCCCCGGGACTCCGCCAGGTTCCCACGGAGCCCGCCGCTCCCATGCCTAGAGGTTGGAGCCTGGAGCCCGAAGGGGAAGCCCCGGGGGGGCGGGGGGCGCTTGGGGAGACGCACCTTCCCCCCCCGGGGCCCCCCGGGTCGGGCAGCGCTCCCCCCGCCGCCTTCCCCGGGGAGAGCAGCCCGGGCGCAGGCCAAGGGGCTCTGGAGCGCCGCCGCGGGGCCCCTGCACGCGAGGAGGAAGCCCCGCTGCCGGATCCCCTCCCCCCGGGCCTCAGTTTCCCCCTGGGGCAAAGGGGAGCCAGAGCGACGCCCCGCCGCCTTCCCGGCCGGGCTGCTCGCACTTGCGCTCGCCAGGAACAAACTCCGCCGGCCGCGAAGGGAGCCGCAGGGGCGCCGCGGGCGGCTCCGGCGAAGGAGACGGCGGGGAGATCCGGGCAGCTCCGGCCGCGACCCCCGGCCCCGTCCCGGCCCCCCCTCCCCTCCCCTCCCCCCCCGGCCCCTTACCTGGCTGTAGAGCTCCGTCAGCGACATGGCCGGGCCGGCGGGGCGCACAGCCCGAGGGGCGCAAAGCGGAGCGCGGCGCGGGCGCCCGGAGGAGGGAAGTCGGCGCCCGGAGCCGGAGCGGCGCCCAGGGAGGGGAGGGGAGGGGAGGAGGGCGCGGGCGGCGCAGTTCCGACGGCCGGCGCGCCCCGCGGAGAAGCGCCCGCGACCTTTGCCCGGCCTCGGCCCGACTTCTTTCCCCGGCGGCCGGCGGAGGGCGAGGCGGGGCCGGGCGCCGCTCCCTCGTGGCCAGGTAGGGGAGGCGCCGGGCCGGGCTCCGCTTCCCTTCGCTCGCCCGCTTGGCGCAGGTGGGAGAGGCGGGCAGCCCGCGGGCACCGCTCGCCCTCTGCCGGCCGAGCCCGGGAAGGCGGAGCGCGCCCACCCCGACGGGGCCTGGCGGTGGCGCGGCCGAGCTGCGGAGGGCCGGGCCGGATGCCCTCGGGGGAGCCCTTCGGCTCTTCGCCCCCGGGCGCCCTTCCCTCCAACTCCCCGGCCGAAGCCGCGCTTCCGCTCCCGGAGAGCAGACGGCCGCCTCCCTCCCCTGCGAATAAGGCCGGGGGCGACGCGCCGGGGAAAGCGGGGAGACGCCTCCTGCGCCCCCGGCCCGCCTTTTTTCCCTTCTCTCTCTCTCTCTCTCACACACACACACACACAGCCAGGGTGAGAAAGAGGAGCAGCCCGGAGTCTCTCTACCTGTGAGGTAGTCAGGCGGCGTCCTGCCGTCCCCGGAGACCCCCCCTCGCCCTCTCGGGAACCCGAAGGAGCTCCGGCAAGAGCAGGGGGGCCTCCGGGTCGCCCGATCCCCACAAGTCTTCTTGGCGAGAGAGGACACCGACCCCCCCCCACACACACACACACTGGAGGGTGCCCCGTTGCCTTGCCTCTCTTCTTCCTTTTTTCCTAACTCCCCCGGAGGATCCCTCGGACAATTTTACCTGCTGACCAAAGGGAGAAGGAGGGAAAGGGAAAGTACAGGGATGGGGAAGGGAAGGAAAAGAAATAAATGGATGAAAAAGGGGAGGGAAGAAAAGGGAAGGGAAGAGAGAAAGCAAGGAAGAAGAGTGAGTAGGGAAAAGAAAGGGTGAAAGGTGAGGAAAGAAGGAAAGAGAAAGGGAAGGGTGAAAGGTGAGAGGAAGGAAGGAAGGAAGGAAGGAGGGAGCGTGTCTCCTCCTCTTTGGATGACAATAGCACAGCTATGACCTCTGTACATAAATTAGACATGCCTGCAGTTCTTGAAAGATTTCTAGGGCGAAATCTTTGGTGGCCTCTTTGGGGGCCTTCTTGGTCGTTCCGGTCCCGGTGGCGTTGGTGGCTCTCTCGGTGGCCTTCTGGCGGTTTTGGGGCCTCTCCGGCAGCTCTGGTGACCTCGGCGGCCTCTGCAGAGACCTCGGCCGGTTTTGGTTTTGGAAGACCGAAGAACAGCCAGATAACATCTTTCCCCTCTGTGCCATGGACTCCCGTTGCTGAACTATGTACTCTAAGACGGTCCTGCTGGTCCTGCGCGACTCACCCCTCGCGCAGGCCTGGCCCAGTAGCATTTCTAGGGCCTACCTTGAGGATGGGGTGTGGAACCCCGAGAGGTGGCATGCAGCAGCTACAGACAAAAAAATTAGCTAAATTGGCCAATCTGAGAACTTTTTTACAGGGGTGTTTTAACAAATTTTTAGGGGGATCCAGGGTGGGTGGG
>NW_015386448.1:271044-278118 GCF_001527695.2 Protobothrops mucrosquamatus | reverse complement strand
CCTAAGGAGGATTTTATTTAGGGACGATTTTAAGTATAATTTTAATTGGAACACAGCTTCGAATATTTGGTTTTAATTTGGTTTTAGAGGGGTTTTTATTTTTATTGATATGTGTATCTGTTTTAATATGCTGTGCACCGCCCTGAGTCCTGCGGGAGAAGGGCGGTATAGAAATTAAATTAATAATAATAATAATAAAAGAACAAAAACACTACACAGTTTTGCTACAGTTTTGAAATTTGTATATGCAGGAGGTGTTTCGGGGATGTCGGAAACTGCCTTTTCCTTCGTTAAATCAATTGCTTCTTCATTGCATCACGTGAATCAAGGAATAAGAGGATCCCACATTTTCCCTAATATGCTTAGATGCTACAGCATATGTTCATATCAAACCCGTTATTTGCTGCTCTTTCTAGCAATTTTGGAGTGTGAGCGTGCACATACGCACACCCACACCCACACGCCATTGTAAGCCCTGGCAAGAAATATGGACTTGCTCAGTCAAATGACAAATGGCTAGAAGAGTTTAGAAGTCAGAGATTCTCAGTCCACCTTACCCACCCAGGGCTAATCTCTCTCTTGGCTGTGTTCACACGACACCGTGAATCACAAATCAACGGGCCATATTTTAGCCCTGCGTGCTACGTGATTCCAATCTGTGTGGTGAGGTTATAAATCACAAGGTCCTGCACATCCCGGGGGTTTCCAAGTATCCGTCTTGAAGGCTGGCAAGATCTGAAAAGTGTGGAATCGGTAATGTTATATTCTCTTTACTTCAAACTGCTGCTGCTTCTGGACTGCACTGGAATCACACAGCACGCTGGGCTAACGTGGGGCTCATTGGTTTTGAGAGAAGTACACACACTTTTCAAAACTAGCAAAACTCTACAGGATTTTTGTTCTTTTGTTTGCTTGGAAATCTCATTCATTACTTTAGAACATGGAACATAGAATAATAGAGTTGGAAGGGACCTCAAAGATCTTCTAGTCCAACCCCCTGGTCAAGTAGGAGACCCTATACCAGGGGTAGGCAACCTTGGCTCTTTTATGACTCATGGACTTCAACTCCCAGAATTCCTGAGCCAGCACAGCTGGCTCAGGAATTCTGGGAATTGAAGTCCACGAGTCATAAAAGAACCAAGGTTGCCTACCCCTGCCCTGTACCATTTCAGACAAACGGCTGTCCAGTCTCTTTTTGAAAGCCTCCAGTGATGGACCACCCACAACTGAAGTGTTAATACCGCTTTACAAGGCCTTGGTAAGGCCACACTTGGAATACGGCATCCAGCTTTGGTCACCACGATGTAAAAAAGATGTTGAGACTCCAGAAAGAGTGCAGAGAAGAGCAACAAAGATGATTAGGGGACTGGAGGCTAAAACATATGAATAATAGTTGCAGGAATTGGGTATGTCTAGCCTAGAGAAAAGAAGGAGGAGGGAAGACAGGGTGGCAGTGTTCCAATATTTGAGGGCTGCCACAAAGAAGAGGGGGTTAACCTAGTCTCCAAAAGCACCAGATGGTAACTAATCAAGGAGAGAAGCAACCTAATGCTAAGGAAAGATTTCCTGACAGTGAGAACAATTAATCAATGGCATAGCTTGCTTTTGGAAGTTGTGGGTGCTCCATCACTGGAGGCTTTCAAGAAGAGACTGGACAGCCACTTGTCTGGAATGGTACTATAGGTTCTCCTGCATGAGCAGGGGGTTGGACTAGAAGATCTCCAAGGTCCCTTCCAACTCTGTTATTCTGTTATTCTGAAGGCAAGCCTTTCCACTGGTTAATTGTTCTGTCAGGAAAATTTTCCTTAGTTCTAGGTTGCTTCTCTCCTGGGTCGGCTTCCATCCGTTGTTTCTTGAATTGCCTTTCAAGAACAATGCATCTCCTGTGTCACTCAAAGGTGATTTCCGTGCAGATCCTCATTCCAGCCCAAAGTCTGAATTTCACGAGATGTCAGGGTGGATTTTGTAGTTCAGTGGTCAGAAATGGCCAGGCATCTAATGACTGAAAATGCTTCTCTGTAGTTTTGACGATATGCCGAGTCAGATATTCTTTTCCTTCTGCATCAGTGTTCCTTACAGAGGCTTTTAAATCAGTTCTCTATTCTAAAGCGCTGGAGTGAGATGACTTCTGGGAACAAAGAGAACCATTTAGAAATTGCTTTGATTGGGGGGTTAAAAGGTCTGCCCATCTGCCCAGAGCCATAGAGGGATGTTCAATGTGGCAGCAAGCTTGCTACTCATTTGCTGACACCCGGCAGGGCTGTCGCCAGAGACCCGGAGGGCCCCTGGTTGACCAGAAACACAGCAAGGAACCTCACAGAATAATAGAGGGCGGAGGAATTGCTAGGAATACGTAGATAGAGCACCAGCGAGAGTATCACAATTATCGTTCAATTGTAGAAGCAAAGAAGATTTGCTCTGTCTCTGTCCCTGTCATTCAGAACAGCAGAATAACATAGTTGGAAAGGGACCTTGGAGGTCTTCTAGTCCAGCCCCCTGCTCAAGCAGGAAACTCTAGTACAGTGGTGGCGAACCTATGGCACGGGTGCCAGAAGCGGCACTCAGAGCCCTCTCTGTGGGCACGCGTGCCGTCGCCCCAGTCCTCGGCCTTCAGCTGGGTTTTATAAAACCTTTTCGCTTTAGGCCTCCGCTGCCATGTACAAAAAAAAAAGATTCAATCAGTCAATTTCAACTTCTTGCAGGGAAAAAAAGATCTTGCAAAGTTGGAATTGATTGATTGAACTTTTTAGTCCCACCCAGTCTGCCGTTACCACTGCAGCCACGCCCACCCAATGGGCCACGCCCACCCAATGGGCCACGCCCACCCAATGGGCCACGCCCACCCAATGGGCCACGTCCATCCAGCACCCGACGATGCATAAGTAGGTTTTGGATTGCCGTTTGGGCACTCGGTCTCTAAAAGGTTCGCCATCACTGATCTAGTATACCATTCCAGACAAGTGGCTGTCCAGCATCTTCTTGAAAACCTCCAGTGTTGGATATTTAAAAAGGTTCAACCATGGCAACTGGACCAAAGTTTATTCAGCTGAGATGTTTCATGACATTTACACGTTGCATTTCATTTTGGGGAGAAAGCCCTGCAGCCAGTATGGCAAGAGTTGGCACGTTCCAATGACCCTCTGACTCTGTGCCCAACCCAAAGTTTTCATTTTGACTGAAGAAGTTACTCGGATGAGTAACGAAATGTCCCAGTTGAATAAACTTTGGTCCAGTTGCCAGGATTTAACCTTTTTAGATACTTTTGCCCTGGATGACTGAGTCTTCACTTACATACTCCATTGTTGGAGCACCCACAGCTTCTGGAGGCAGGTCGTTCACTGATTAATTGTTCTCACTGTCAGGAAATCCCTCCTTAGTTCCAGGTTGCTTCTCTCCTTGATGAGTTTCCATCCGTTGCTTCTTGTCCTGCCTTCAGGGGCTTTGGAGAATAGCTTGACTCCCTCTTCTTCGCTTGTTTTGTATCTTCTGTTGCATCCACAATGAGCTGCTCATTCAGACTATTCTAGGCAATTAGAGATCTGGTGGGAAACGGATGGGTCACATCCCAGCTTGGAGAAGCCATACAATGAGTATACAATGAACTTTATGAACAAAACTGGTCAGATCATTAACTGGAATGCCAAAATTCAAGTCAGCACACTACAGGTAGTCCTCAATTTATAACCATTCATTTAGTGATCATTTAAAAGTTACAGCGACACTGAAAAAAAGTGACTTATGACTGTTTTTCACACTTTTGACCATTGTACCATCCCCAGGGTCACGTGATGAAAATTCAGTGGTCACAGGATCAAAATTCGGATGCTTGGTGACAGGTTCCTATTTACGACGGTCGCAGGGTCAGGGGTAGGTAACCTTGGCTCTTTTATGAATGGTGGACTTCAACTCCCAGAATTCCTGAGCCAGCCTGGCTCAGCTTGGAAACCTCTCCCTTTCCCCTCAGCATGGCTGGCTGAGGAATTCTGGGAGTTGAAGTCCACCAGTCATAAAAGAGCCCAGGTTGCCTAATCTTAGTATAGGTTCTCCTGCTCAAGCAGGGGGTGGTGGTAGATGACCTCCCAACCTTGTTATTCTATGTTTGTCTGTAAGTTGAGGTCTCCCTGTATCTGAAATTGATACCAATTGCAGGAAATGAGGAAGGGTCTTGCAAGAACTCACTGACCACCAGCCCCCTTGATTTCCAGATCCTTCAAGACCCCTAAAAGAAGCTGACTAGGAAAGGGGAGGGAGTTGAGAAGGATTTTTTTTTTTAAGGAGGGACTGAGGCCATCAGATGTTAGGATATTGGACAGCCAACTCCTGGGAAAGATCTTTTTGGGCCTAGCGATAGCACTTTAGGCTTATATACTGCTTCGCAATGCTTTACAGCCCTCTCTAAGCAGTTTACAGAGTTAGCTTATTGCCCCCAACAATCTGGGTCCTCATTTTACCGACCTTGGAAGGACGGAAGGCTGAGTCAACCTTGAACCGGTCAGGATCGAACTCCTGGCAGTGAGCAGTGAGTCAGCCTGCAATAACTGCTTTCTAGCCACTGTGCCACCAAACTCCAGTCTCAACACTAACCTCTCTTTGGGGGGATATTTTTGAGGGAGGTGGATGCATTCAACTGCTGGAAAATGGCTTTAGTTTTGCTGGGAGGTGCCCCTTTGAAAGAGAGAGGGGTGGGGGGTCCTATGCTGTTGCTCTTCCTGAACTCTCAGCAACTTTTGATACCGTGGGTTGCTGGGTGGAAACGAACACAAGACCCCCAGAAAACAATAATCAAGGCTCATTACAATAATTATTTATTCAGTGGGCACTGGAGCAATTCTCTCCAGAAAAGAACGGGAGGGATTCCCACAGACTCTGGGATGTACTCATATTTATGCATTTCAGGAAAGGAAAAGGAAATAATACAAGTCATATATTTGCATATATATTAGATGATGTAAGCATAAAGTATTCATAATTAGTAAGCCTCAAGTTACTTCCCTGCCCCTCTGTTGTTGTTATCCTCAAGAGTTATTGTCTTAATAAAAAGAAACACATCAGTTACATTGCCGTAGTAGTCTTGATAAAGCCTACCGAGATTCAAAAGTGTACTGAGAACGGAGGGCTTCAAGGTGGTCCCAATTAGCACACATCACTTCTCTGTTTCCATCTTGCCAACATGTTCCTGCTCCTCCAAGAACTTGCTTTCCTCAACAAGTCTATCATACTGGGCCAACTGGGACGTTCCTATCCGTGGGCCTCAAAAGTAGTGCTAGAGCAGGGGGCTCCAGACTCGGCAATTTTAAGACTTGTGGACTTCAACTCCCAGAATTCTTCAGCCAGCCATGTCTCTAAAGTTGTCTGGCTGGGGAATTCTGGGAGTTGAAGTCCACAAGTCTTAAAGGTTGCCAGGTTTGGAGACCCTTGTGCTAGGGCAGGGGTAGTCAACCTTGGCTCTTTTATGACTCGTGGACTTCAACTCCCAGAATTCCTGAGCCAGCACAGCTGGCTCAGGAATTCTGGGAGTTGAAGTCCACGAGTCATAAAAGAGCCAAGGTTGACTACCCCTGGGCTAGGGGATGGGTTTTTTTGTCCCTCATGCTATGCAATATCTGAACAAAACTGCCGGAAAAGGCCACCTGGACATTTAGAGTGAGATGTCATCAGGATGCTGATGACACTCGGCTTTCTGCTTTTTATCTGAATTTCATCTGCTGGATTTGCAGGCTGAGAAGCGTTGGAGGAGAGCCAGTAGGATGAGGCTGAATTTCAAGAAGATGGAAATTCTGGCTGGCAAATACTGAATGTAGGAATTGCTGGATGGGTGGACTCCCCCACACCCGGGTCCCTGCCAGAATCAAGTGCAGGATTTGAAGATCTTCTGGGAAGCCAAATTGTCACTGGAGGTGCATCTGATCTCAGCGACTTGGAGCATCTTCAAAAACCTTTGATTAATAAGTCCTTTCTAGTTACCGTTGGAAGGAGATAGCTTGATCTCAGCAGGCCGGATTAAGGTGCTGGGTGTGGTGCTGTGCTTGTAATAGTAATAGTAATAAAGTTGGAAGGGACCTTGGAGGTCATCTAGTCCAACCCCCTGCTCAGGCAGGAAACCCTACACCATTTCGGACAAATGGCTGTCCAGTCTCTTCTTAAAAACTTCCAGTGTTGGAGCATTCACCGCTTCTGGAGGCAGGCTGTTCCACTGGTTAATTGTTCTCACCGTCAGGAAGTTTCTCCTCAGTTCTAGCTTGCTTCTCTCCTTGATGAGTTTCCATCCGTTGCTTCTTGTCCTGCCTTCAGGCGCTTTGGAGAGTAGCTTGACTGCCTCTTCTTTGGGGCAGCCCCTGAGATATTGGAAGGCAGCCCCTGAGACTGGCTTGAAGCCGGCCGAGATGACGTAGGGCAGGCAGACTGTATTCAGAGGAGGTGATCCTGAAGGTATTTGGAGCCAGACCACGTAAGTCAACCCCAGCACTTTGAACTGTACAGGTAGTCCCGACTTACGACCGCAATTGATCCCAAAATTTCCATTGCTAAGTGAGATATTTGTTAAGTAAGATTTGCCCCATTTTAACATCTTTCTTGCCACGATTGTTAAGTTAGTAACACGGCTGTTGACTGAATTCGGCCTCCCCTCACTGACTTTGCTTGTCAGAAGGTTGCAAAAGGCGATCACGTGACTCTGGGGCACGGCGACCGTCATAAATATGAGACGGTTGCCAAGCATCTGAATTTTGATCCCGTGACCACCGGGGATGCTGCAACGGTTCTGTGACAAATGGTCATAAATCCCTTTTTCCAGTGCCGTTGTAACTTCCAACGCTCACCAAGTGGTTGTAAGTCGAGGATTGCCTGTAATTGGGGTCCTGATAGGGCAGTGTGGGACGTGACGCAGGGTGACACGGCTCTCGGGCCCCACGGCGCTCCCTGCCAGCTGCAGCTGCTGAATATTTTTCAAAGCCCCCCCCCATGTACATCAGGGGTGTCAAACTCAGCATTATGGTTGCCCTCAAAGGGCGAGTTGTTGTCACTTTCTCTCTCTCTCTCTCTCTCTCTCCCTCCCTCCCTCCCTCCCTCCCTCCC
>NW_015386448.1:260094-270975 GCF_001527695.2 Protobothrops mucrosquamatus | reverse complement strand
CTCTCTCTCTCTCTCCCTCTCTCTCTCCCTCCCTCCCTCCCTCTCTCTTGGGCCTGCCCCACAGGAGCCCCTCTCCTCTCCTCCCTATCGCCTTCTCTCCCCCCCACTCCTCTTTCCCGCCAAAACCCCTCCTCCTATATCCTCCCCTCCCCCGGGCGTCCCCTCACTGCCCGGCTGGCCTTTTCACACAGGGCAGATTAAACACTACCAAGTGTCTTTGGTAGACACACCTACACAAACAGATAGAAAGAGGGAAAGAGAAAAACTTCCAACTATTAAATGTATAAAGCTTGTCAGTTCAGTTACTATGTCCAGCCCAGGTTTATAACTGTTAATAAATTGATTTTCCCTATTTTGCCGAAGCAATAGGTGAGCTGCTGGAGAGGAAGGACAGAATAAAAGGGTGCATTTGAACTCTTCAGTGTTGGCCATAGGAGAATGAAGCACACAATGAAGGATGGGTGCTTCTCCAGGAGGCAACTGGACTGTCTTTTTCCTCTGTGAAGGTGTTTTGCTTCTCATCCAAGAAGCGTCTTTCAGCTCTCATCCAAGAGGTTCTCTGAGCTGACGGAGCTTCTGGGATGAGAAGCGAAATGTCTTCAAAGAAAAACAAGAACGTCCAGTTGCCCCCTGAAAAAGCACCTTTGGGACAACCGGGACCTGGAGGACGGAGAATCTCCCTAGACATACAGGTCCAGGAGGTAAAAAATTAAGACACATTTTAGAATGGTTTAAAGCAGGGGTCCCCAACCTGGGCCGCTTTAAGACTTGTGGACTTCAACTCCCAGAATTCCTCAGCCAGCAAAGCTGGCTGAGGAATTCTGAGAGTTGAAGTCCACAAGTCTTAAAGTGGCCAAGGTTGAGGACCCCTGCTTTAAAGGACAAAAGGCCAATGTGGATTTTTGACTAGGTTGGATTTTTGACTAGGTTGAGAGTGGATTTTTGACTAGGATGAACCTGTTTTTCCAGACTGTGGTCCAGAGGGGCGGGATATCTTGACATCTGGTGCCCTAAAGGTGTGTTTGATTACTGTTCCCACCATCCTTAGCCACCGAAACCGATGGCTATGAAGACCAGAACATTGTCATTACAGCCTAATCTATTTAGACAGATCCAGACTGGGGAAGGTTATATAAAATGTAGGAAGCAGAAGTAATTTACAGCACATAATTCTCAGTTGCAGTATTGGAACTGAGAAAACCAGACAGGGAAGAATGCTGATAAAACTTCATAGTAAAAGATTGAGAAGGTTCGGCTATAAATTAAATTCCAAGGTCAATCAATCACTTAATAGAGTAACGGAGTAGATGCACTAACAGATGCATTTTCTTGTAGGCCATCGGTTCTCAACCTATGGGTCGCGACCCCATTTGGGGTCGATCGACCATTTCACGGGGGTCGCCAAGCAAGGCTGTCCGCCATTTTTTTCCCCTTTTCCGGCGGGTGCCTTACCTCCCTTGGGCTGGGCCAGCTGGTGGTCAGCCTGCTCCGTCTCTGCCGCTTGCCAGCTACGCCTCAGCCGGCACAGGGGGCAGAACCACGCATGCGCGGCGCTCCCGGGCAGGGAAAGTCCTCGACTTACGACCAGTTGGGTAGTCCTCGACTTACGACCGGTTTAGTCCTCGACTTACGACCGGTTTAGTCCTCGACTTACGACCGGTTGGGGTCGCGGCATTAAAAAGGTTGAGAACCACTGTTGTAGGCCATTTCAGGCTGCAATGCTACACTCACTTATCAAGTGTTAAGACGTAATAAAACAAATAAACCCGATGCCTGAAATAATCTTTGGAGACATATCCTTTAGCATCCTTACATTCTGAAGTCTAAAAATGGGCTGCTAAATGATAGACACATTTGGTGGCACTTGTCAGCCCTTCCTAGGGAAATCAGCTGGCAGACATTTTTTTCTAGCAATACCTTAAGGCTTTCAAAAAAAAAGTCTTCACTTTTTAAAAATCTTTTCAAAATGAAATTAATTTAATCTTAATATAAGGGGAACAGGCTGCTAGTGTCTTGTTAGATCTCTGGGATGTTCATTCAGAGCTTTAGGAATCATGAATATTGTGGCAAAAAGTATAAGACCTCCTATTTTAATTCTTCTATTTTAACCTTTTTTAGGCTGATCTTTTTTTCTGCATTTTATTTGGACAGCATGGTTTTGAATTGTGTTTTATCATATTGGTTTCAATATTTCTCTCTGCACTGTGACTGCACCCAATACTTTATGGACGTCCCTTCCCATCATTCAGACAAATGAGTATTCGGATTTTCTAAATGGTGTGCTTGCCCACTTGACAAAATCAATTTGAATAGTGCTACACAATTCACACAGAATTTACAGATATTACGTAAATTCAGAATAAATTAACATTTGCCTTTAACAGGCTCATTTTATCTTACTGCTTTAGTTCTGCCTATTCTAGAATCTGATGGAATGTTGAGATGATAGTTCACATCTTTTCCAGATTATTTTCATTACTTGCTGTGATTTCTCTGTTACTCCATAGATAGAAATCTGTAGGGCAAAGATTTATATTCCTTCAAATGTAATTAACATGATTTCTGCAGATCCCTGTTACTGAGCAACAGTTCACAATGGAGTTGTTCATGTGACACAATTTGCTCTAAATCTTATTTTGCAAATGCTTGGATTCTCACAGTATGCTAAGCCAGATTTTCCAAGATACACAGCATGACTGAGGGAGTTGCGTAAATGCCACTCCCGAAGTGACCATTTATTAGCAATAGATCAGGTTGGACAATTTGAAAATGCCAAATTTAGACTTTAGAAAGCCAAACCCACACAAGATTTAAAGATGATTTACAGCAGCTCTTCTTTTAGGTTAGTATTTATTTCTAGAAGGTTTAGGTGCTGGAAGACCTTATTTAAGATATAATTATTTTAACATTTAAAGAGAAAAAAAGTGGTGGGGGAGCTTTTGCCTGGACAAAATAATAATAATAATAGTAATACACTGCTGAAAGGAATGATGAAGATATTACTTCAAACTTTCCATCCCTGGGCTCAGGGCAGCATCTACATACCCATGTAGGAAACCAATACTAACTCTTACTGTTAAGGACTAGCTGCCTCCTCAAAGGATGGAGACATTTCAGCTTCATGTAGGGTCTGGAAAGGATATCTGCCAACTTTTGGTGATAAAGCCTTTCCGCTTCCTCTGCCAGGGCATATTCGCGGCGCTCCTCCTCCTTCTCCATTTCACGGGTTTCCTTGAGGTGATCCATCTGAGCACGGAGTTCTTCCCGGTATTGTTTGGACTGCTGAAAACGCCTGCAGGAAACACACACAGGGCAAAGACATTCAGCCCTCGGCATGTCGAACGGTGGAGGAGCAGACAGACAAGGGCTGTTTTTACGATTGCCTGGCAGCTTCCTGGCTCAGGAATTCTGGGAGTTGAAGTCCACGAATCATAAAAGAGCCAAGGCTGTCTACTTGTGGCCTAGGCCTAGGCCGTTTTATGACTGGTGGACTTCAACTCCCAGAATTCCTGAGCCAGCCTGGCTCAGCTTGGAAACCTCTCTCTTTCCCCCAGCACAGCTGGCTCAGGAATTCTGGGAGTTGAAGTCCACGAGTCATGAAGGGACCAAAGTTTCCCTCCATGCTGGCTCAGGAATTCTGGGAGTTGAAGTCCACCAGTCATGAAGGGGCCATAGTTCCTTCATGCTGGCTCAGGAATTCTGGGAGTTGAAGTCCACGAGTCATAAAAGGGCCAAGGTTGCCTACCCCTGGTCCAGAGTATTTGGAGCCCAACTGCAGCCGGACCCTGTACTGGTTTCCAGTTTAGATAGTCCTCGACTTACGATCGCAATTGGGGATCGCAAATTCAGCTTCCCCCATTGACTTGGCTTGTCAGAGGCCCTTTGGGGAAGTCCCACAAGGGCAGTCGTGTGGCCCTGGGGCCCTGCAGCTGTCCTAAAGACACGCCGGGTGCCAATCACCTGAGTTTTGGTCAGGGGGCCAGGAGAGGCTGCAGAGCTTGCAAGTGCAAGGACTGGTTTTAAGACGCTTCTTCAATGCTGCTGTAACTCCAAACCATCGCTAAACAAATTGGATTTTAAGTCGAGGACAACCTGTGCACATGGGCAGTCAGCAGAAGCCACAACGACATCACATCCTCTCGTGACATCACTTCCCCGGGACGTCACTCGCCTCTCCTTCAAGGTGCCCCTGGGAAAGCCTAGGTCAGGGGTAGGCTACCTTGGCTCTTTTATGACTGGTGGACTTCAACTCCCAGAATTCCTGAGCCAGCCTGGCTCAGCTTGGAAACCTCTCCCTTTCCCCCTCAGCACGGCTGGCTCAGGAATTCTGGGAGTTGAAGTCCACACGTAATCAAGGGGACCATAGTTCCCCCATGCTGGCTCAGGAATTCTGGGAGTTGAAGTCCACCAGTCATAAAAGAGCCCAGGTTCCCCACCCCTGGCCTTGGTAGTCCTCGGCTTACAACCACAATGGAGCTCAAAATTCCTGTTGCTAAGCGAGACACCTGTCCTGTGAGTTCTGCCCTATTTTACGACCTTACCGCAGTTCTTAAGTGAATCACTGTACTTGCTAAGCTAGTCACACGGTTGTGAAGTGAATCTGGCTCCCCCCTTGACTTTGCTTGTCAGAAGGCTGCAAAAGGGGATCACGTGACCCCGGGAGACACCGCAATTGTGATAAACGTGAGCCAGTTGCCAAGCGTACGAATTTTGATCACACTTATACCGTGGTCGTAAATGTGAAAAAGGGTCAGAAGTCACTTTTTTCAGGGCCACTGTAATTTTGAACGGTCACTAAATGAACTGTTGTAAACCGAGGACTGCCCGTACTGGGAAAGCCCCCCCCCCCGACTGGGGAGAGCCAGCCATGCTGAGGGGGCCGCTGCAATTACCTCGTGTAGCTCTCCTGCTCCAGCTGCTGGTGCTCCTGGACGGCCGCCTGGAGGAGCTCCTTGTCCTGCCGGAGCTCTTCCTGCTCCCGGGCGTTTCTCTGCACTGAGAGGCGGAAGACGGCACAGGTCATTGGCTAACGTCCAAACGGAACACGGCTCCCATTGGACAGCCACGCTCAGCAGCCCCACCCCCTTTCCCAAGGCAGTTTTGCTCCTTACGAGATTTAACTATGTCACAAACAGACAATCCGTGAACCATGCAGGGTCCTTGATTCAAATATATAGGTAGTCCTCGGCTTACGACCGCAATTGAGCCCCAAATTTCTGTTGCTAAGCGAGACAGTTATTAAGTGAGTTTCTCCCCCCCACTTTACGACCTTTCTGACCATAGTTGTTAACTGAATCACTGTAGTTGTTAAGTTAATAATATGTTGTTAACTGAGTCTGGCTTCCCCTTTGGCTTTGCCTGTGAGGAGGTGGCAAAAGGTGGTCACATGACCCCGGGATGCTGCGACCGTTGTAAATACGAGTCAGTTGCCGAGCATCCAAGTTTTGATTAGGTGACTGTGGGGGGGGGGGTTGCTGCAAAGGTCACAAGTGTGAAAAACGGTCGTAGGTCACTTTTTTTCAGTGCCGTTGTTAACTTCGAGCGGTCACTAAACAGAAGGTTGTAAGCCGAGGACCGCCAGTAAAGGGGGTCGGTCTGCAATTCCTGAAGGAAAAGCGGACGGTCAGTTTAATAAATAACCTCTGGTGAAATGGTTGGAAGCCCTGATAAGATCAGAAGACAAAAGGAAACCGGAAGTTGAGCCATGGCAAAGCGGGCTCCCTTGCGGTCTGGAAGCATTTTGTTGCTCATCCAGGTAGCTTTTTCAGCAACTTCTGGGCGACCGAGGATCTTTATTATGACAGAGAAGGAAACTGTTTTCTAGCCTTGGCTGAATTTGCAGGGGGGTTTCCGTCCTCCCTCCACTCTGCCCAGTAGCTAATTGGAACGGAACGCCTCCTGTACAATGTACAAATGCAGCTAATTTGAACATCTGCAATGGTTTCTCACGGAAACCTCTTCCCTTTGGACAGAATATCCCTCTCGCTTCCAAAAACCAGAGTTCCACCTCCGGCATTGCTACCCAGCCATTCCAAAGGATGGCACGCGGGAGAGAAAGTGGACTTGCAGGAAATCAGTCGTCCCCAACAGCGGCTTACACTTCTCCTCAATCTGAAGCTTCCTGGTGTCCATGACCTCCCTGAGCAACCGATCCCTGGCTAGCTTGAGGGCCCGCTCTTTCTCCGCTCTCTTGGCCCACATCCGTGCAGCGTCCTCGGCCCGCAACCGGTCCATCTCTTTCTCCTGTCGTTTCTCCTCTTCCCTCTGTTGAGCCAGGTAGGCCTGGTACGTCTGCTGCTCTTGAAAGAGTTCCCTCTGAAAAATGCAAATAGGGGGGAGGTTTTAAAAGGAAGGAAAGAGGGGGAAAGAGGGAGGGGGCGAAAGAAGGGAGGAGGAGGAGGAAGAAATAATAATAATAATAATAATAACAACAACAACAAGAACCACTTGAACACCATTGGCATTGACAAATTCGCCATCAGTCAATTGCAAAAGGCGGCCTTGCTAGGAACTGCTTCCATCCTGCGACGAGATCTGTAATATACCATCAAACATCCACATCTGCCTATCCCAGGTCCTTGGGAAGGACTCCATAGGTAGACAAAAATGCCAGATCCAGTCTGAACATCTTGCTGACTGTGTGACAATCAATAATAATAATAATAATAATAATAATAATAATAATAATAATAATAATAATAATAATAATAATAATAATAATAATAATAATAATAATAATAATAATAATTGCTGCTCATGGCAGAACCTTCTAGGGATTACATGATAACATCCCTGCTGAAAAGCTGCAAGTTCTGGAATTCTGACCATTTTTCCATCCCCTTCTTTACTTTTATCCTCTTGGAAGACCATATCTCATAACTAGCAAACTGAAATACATTTTCCTACAGCTACATAACTTCAGGAGCTGAGGAGACTCTTTCAGGCCCCCATCTGCCCATTCAGCCCACCTGCCGAGGAAATGTAGCCGTTGACAGGAAAGCCTGCTTGAGGCCAGGGAGTCTGAAAAGCCCTGGCATGGCCTATCCCACAGCAGGCGCGCACACGGTCCCCCCCCCCCCCGTGAGGTCTGTTTTTATGCAAGGGCCTGGCCTCACCAAACTCAAACCGTGCTTCCACAACAGTACTGCCCTCCTTACCCAAAACAAAGGGGAAAGGGAAAAAGATGAAAAAACTACACAGTTAAAAAGGAACATTCCATTTGGAAGAAGGGATCGTGTATGGATACAACTTATGTTCCACCATTTTCCCCCCAGATATGCCTTTGTGTAATGCAACAATCTTCAAAGCTTCAAGTACGAACGTATCTCCCAACTTAGTGGCACTGTAGCTCCAACAGCACAAATCACTCTTCCAATTGTGGCTACAGGGTCATGTGGGAGTAGGATGGATGGATAGTAAGTAGGTAGATGACAGACAGACAGACAGATAGAGTAGATAATAAATGATTGATAGTAAGTAGATAGAGATTGATAGATGATCACTAGATAGATAAGTAGATAGAAAAGTAGTGTCAAGGATGAAACTTCGGATTCTTGAACTGGATGTTGATAGATAGATGGATGGATGGATGGATGGATGGATGGATGGATGGATGGATGGATGGACGGACGGATAGATAGACGGACAGATAGATAGATAGATAGATAGATGGATAGATAGATAGATAGATAGATAGATAGATAGATAGATAGATAGGATAGAATAGAATAGATATAGATATAGCTAGATGATAAATGATTGATAGATATTGATAGATGATCACTAGATAGATAAGTAGATAGAGATAAATAGATATAGTCAGTAGATAACAAGACATGATAGAAATGAAGGTAGATGACAGATGACAGATAATAGATGATAGACAATAGTTGAGAGAGAATGATAGAATAGAGATAGATGATGATTGATAGTAGATATTGATGATCACTAGATAAGTAGATAAAGATAAATATAGTCACTAGATAGCGAGATAGATAGATAGATAGATAGATAGATAGATAGATAGATAGATAGATAGATAGATAGATAGACAGATAGATAGATGGATGGATGGATGGATGGATGGATGGATGGATGGATAATCTTGCATAATATATCATTAAGCCCACATCCAGGTTCCCTCTTGGCTTCTTTACCTTCCTTTGTTTCTGGCTCTCGGTGTCCTCCAGGGATTCTTGCAGGACGTGATCCAGGATCTTCATTTCCAAGGCCAGCTCGTCCTGCCTCTCCTCACTGAGGCGCCTGGCTTTCTTCTTCATGGAGTCCAACAACATGTCTCTGCACTCTCTCAGTTTCTGCCGCCGGGCTATCTCAGCCTGTTCCTTCTCCAGCTTCAGCAGCTGCCGTTCTTCCTCCTGCGCAAGAGTAGCAGCAGTAATAATAATAATAATAATAATAATAATAATAATAATAATAATAATAATAATAGTAGTAGTAGTAGTAGTAGTAGTAGTAGTAGTAGTAGTAGTAGTAGTAGTAAAGTTGGAAGGGACCTTGGAGGTCATCTAGCCCAACCCCCTGCTCAGGCAGGAAACCCTATACCATTTTGGACAAATGGATGTCCAGTCTCTTCTTAAACACTTCCAGTGTTGGAGCCTTCACCGCTTCTGGAGGCAGGTGGTTCCACTGGTTAATTGTTCTAACTGTCAGGGAAGTTTCTCCTTAGTTGGTTACTCATCACCTCCTGCCTGACTGGCTCTGAAGGAGGAGCAGGGGCTGCAGGTAAGGGCCCACAGCATGCTAAAAAGAGCTAACTTGGCGTCCTATATACGAAGCAGGTGTGAATGGGGAAGGCTGGCTTCACCCGAGGTTCTGATGAACTTCGTGGTCCTCAAAGCTCTCTTGGGACAGAATGCCTGAGAATCAGCAGCACAATTTCCGCTGTTTTGAGATGGAGAACAAGGCAACCGTAGTGCTCATTCCACAAAGGTTTAATATACTTTAAACTTTAAAGCAGGGGTAGTCAACCTTGGCTCTTTTATGACTCGTGGACTTCAATTCCCAGAATTCCTGAGCCAGCATGGCAGGTTGACTACCCCTGCTTTAAAGTCTTCTGGGCACCCTCAAACTCCCCTCTACAATCTAAGGAAGAATGCCAAATCTTGACTCCAACCACACATGACATATTCCTTTACAACCCCTTTACAAGCCCTTGTATTTCCCAAAATCATTGGGCTACCCCTCTGTGTAAGAGGCTGCCCATCCATGATCTATAGGTGAAATCCATATAACCAACAATATAGCCAACCACCATAAATTATCATCCAATCTAAACCTGAGTGCAAGGATTGCAGGAGGGAAATAATTATGTACAGCAAATTATAGCAAGCCCCAATAACTCAGGTTTAATTATAGGCCAATGTCAAATTGATGGGCTTCCGATTTTTCTTTTGAAGAAAGAAGAGGGGGGGGGGGGTTGGACCTTGGATATAAATTGCAGACTTTGTGCTAAGCAGTGCTTGGTTAGGAGATTTTTCAAGGCAGAGAGAAAGGGATAGAAGCATAATAAATAAGTCAGAGAAGTGAGAATCGGCTAATTTCTCCTTTCTCTTTCCTATAAGCAGGATGTCAAGCATCCTATTGCAGGGCACAATAAAGACAGCAAGGACAGTGCAGATAGTCCTCGCTTAACAGCTGGTTGCATTACGACCATTCAACAATTGGTTGTTTTATGAGCCACAGAATGGGTGTTTTATGGCCCATAAAGCAATCCCGGCTGTCCTAAAGGTTCAACCCCAAAATTTATGTTGTTAAGCAAGACATTCTTTAAGTGAGCTTTGCCCCATTTCTAACTTTTCATGCCTCAGTTGTTAAGTGAATCACCACAGTTGTTAAGTTAGTAACACGGTTGTTGAGTGAACCTGACTTCTCCATCGACTTTGCTTGTCAAAAGGTCGCAAAAGGGGGTCACGTGACCCCAGGACACCGCGACCGTCCTAAATACGAGCCACTTGCCAAGCATCCAAATCTTGATCACGTGACCCTGGGGATGCTGCAACGGTCGTAGGTCGCTTTTTTCGGTACTGTTACAACTTTGAATGGTCACTAAACAAATGGTTATAAGTCGAGGACTATCTGGATAAGACTGAGTCACTTGAGGGTCTACCTTCTCCCAAGAAAACCTGCCCATCCTGCGCACTCCCAGCAGGAGGCCACGCTCCAGATTCCTCCTTTTAAATCTTGTCATCTTATGAGACCAGGAAAGTATGTCTTTTTTGTGATTGTCACAAATCTACAACAGGCCCCCAACTCTTCTCCTGTTGAGGAAACCCGTTCAAACCTGCTTTTCCCTGGCATTAGAAGCTGGTTGAGTGGGGGGTCTCCTTGAGGTAGCTTTGCTACCTGCTTGGTCAACATTTTACATTTATTGTTATTATATATATTTTTTCTTTTTTGATTCATTTTTACTGCTTTTGTGCAGTACAGCACCCAGCGCTGGACAGCCTTATGGATCCTAAAAATAAACAAATAAATAAACACCCCTAAAGGTGCTCGAATAGATGAGGTTGCTTCAGGCGTTGACAGCTGCTCCTCCAGCCGTTAGTTATTAAAACCTTCCCTGAGAGATAAATCTGAGACTTCTGGGGCTGCAAAAGCTCCACAAGACAAGGAGAATTTGCCTGTTGTGGCTCCGTCCTGTGGGTCCCTATCATCGGAGGAGGAAGGCTCTGAACATGAAGGAGAGGAGATGGCCAGGCCTCCCTCTCCAGGACCTTCCCCTCTGGTGCGGCCTTCGGTGTCTTCCGACGGAGAGGAGATCGGCCAGGAGCCAGGTGCTTCTGGGATTGGCCAGGAGCCAGGTGTGTCGGACTCTGAGGAGGATACGTCTTGGCTGGATCCACGCCAGCGTCGGAGGGACAG
>NW_015386448.1:243456-259994 GCF_001527695.2 Protobothrops mucrosquamatus | reverse complement strand
AGGGGTGTGCCGTTTGAAACTCTTGTGACGAACAATACTGAATCTTCTGTTGCAGCACTCCGGAATTATCCTGGACTTGATTTGTATTTGTACTGTGAGTTATCAGTAAAGGTCTTGGCAGGCAGCCACGGAGTTGCTGCCAAGTGTTTATCTGTATTTGGCAGTGCTGAGCAGTCTTTTAGCCCTCGGCTGACTGGTTCGGGTGTGTGAGTCGGATGGGGGACAGAACATTGCCTTGTAGGGCCTTGGTAGCAGGGCCTGATCCACAGGCTACAATCCCACCTCCTCCATCCCAGAATTCTCCCCACAAAGGGCGAGACAGAAAATCCTGGAGCGATGGAAAGAGGATGCTAAGAACCCAAAAGGATCCTGACCAGGCAGCCCTGCCTGATTGGAAAAACCAGAACACGGAGGTCAGACCCATCTGGGGGCCCTTAGGTGCAACTACAGAAGTGACCTGGGAGTAGCTGTTCCTCTCTGCAGGCTGCCAGGCAACGCAGAGTAAGATTGTTGTGGGTTTCCCCACATCAGCCTTCGGTGATGGTCCCGAGGGAGATCCGTAGCTAAGCCTGGCATTTCCCTCAGAACAAGGAGCACCGAGGCAGAAGGATGGGACGTGCTCCCTTGCGGGAACTCTGGACAACTGCTGCCAATCGAAGCCACCCTCCCAGCGCTTGACCGCCAGTCTTTGGGGAGGCATCGGAGGCAAGACGAGACGCTCTTGGGGTCGACTTATGACCATTCAAAATTACAACAGCACTGAAAAAAGTGACTTGTGACCAGTTTTCGTGCTTACAACCATTGCAGGATCTCATTTAACGAATGTCTCGCTTAGCAACGTAAACTTTGGGGTCCGTTGTGGTCATAAGTCGAGGACTACCTGTATCGTGGAAGGCTTTAGCCAAAACCCTGAATCATAGCTGAAACCTTTTGGAAACCAGCTTGTGGGCCTTAATGATTGGATGTTCCTAAGACAGATCTGGACCTTCCTCCGATTCGGATGTTAAAACTTCTTATTCAGCGGCTCCCAACCTTTTTCTGTACCCCGCACCCCTAGAACGCTTCTGATGTATTCTCGCACCCCTTACAAAAGTTTGACATAATGGCAACAAATTATGCACATACACTATAATTTTGAAACTTCTAAGCCCAGGTTTTTGCACCCCCCGGAATATCGTCTTGCATCCCCAGAGAATATGAGCACCCCCGGTTGGGAACCCCTGTTCTTACTGATGTCTGTGCGGTACAAGTGGTCCCTGGCTTGTTAGAGTCGTAACTCGAGGCTCCGACATGACATTTGTAACATCCTGCAGTCATGTGACCACAACTTATGACAATCTTTGCCCCCCAAAGGGCATTTACTTCCACTGTCTTGCAAAAAACACCCATTGCACACAATGGATTCACTTCACCACCACCACAAAACATGCTACAAAATGAGGCAGGGTCACATGGTGACCCACTTAGCGACCATCATGATGTACGACCGTAATTCCAGGCTGAAGTACAGCCAAGTCGAGGCCTCCCTATAATGGGCAAGTGAGAAGCTACCTTACCATCAGCTTGGCCTCTTCTTCCTTCAGCCGCCTGGCCTCGTCCCTCTGGGCCTCCGCTATGGCCTTCTGGGCGTTGAGCGTGTTGATCATGTCCTCCCGCCAGCCGGACCTTTTCTTGGCCTCCTCCGCGGCTCGTTCCTCCTTGGCCAGCCTGTCCTCTTCCCAGAGGGCGGCGTAGGCGGCCTCCTCCCGCTCCTTCTGCTTGCTCAGCTCCTCCTTGAGGGCCAGCTGGCTGTCTCGGTCCTTACACACCTCCTTCATGTGCTGCTGGCTTAGTAGTAACCGCAACTCCTCACAAGTTTCTCTGGAACGAAATTAAGAAGAAGAGAAAATGTAATTTCCAGTTGCCAGATCCAATCTGGATCGGTCACCGGGACCAGAGATTTTTTCTTCCGGGCTTTTGGACGTGTGCCTAAGCCCCCCATCCTCAGGGAACTTCTCCCTACCGGAACGGGCACTTTGGGCTGTTCTACGCTTCGTATGTATGTGGTGCCTTCCTACCGGTTGATTGGTGTGTTGATGGCCGGTGATTAATTTTTAGTGCATATGAAGGGAGAAGGCTTTATATCAGGGGTAGTCAACCTTGGCTCTTTTATGACGCGTGGACTTCAACTCCCAGAATTCCTGAGCCAGCACAGCTGGCTCAGGAATTCTGGGAGTTGAAGTCCACGCGTCATAAAAGAGCCAAGGTTGACTACCCCTGCTTTATATGCAATTGGGCAAATAAAGATGCTACCGTAGGATAGGTAAGTATGGATACACGTTAGGCCCAAATGTATTTATTCATTGCATTGTAACCTACCAATTATAGGGCCCAAAGGCGCCTTTTTCCGAAGGCATCTGGACGTTCTTTGTTTTTCCTTGAAGATGTTTCCCTTCTCATCCAAGACACCCCTTCAGTTCATCCATTGTGAGAATCAACGCTCTCCCTGACTGCGCATGAGGCCACTCAGGGGCTCACCTGGGCCCCCGGGGCCACCTGAGACAGGTGCAATGGGTTGTGGAATCTTCTTGGACAGAGAACCACCCAGGGCATGTCAAATATCGAGTCCTATTTGAGACCACGATGACCCGGAGGACCGAGAATCTCCACAGGCGTTCCCGGAAGGGATGCTCTTAGATTTGGCTCACTTACCGGAACTGCTGCTCCCGTTTTTCCGCCACTAGTTTTCGCCGAGCCTCTTCCCTCTTCTCCCTCAGCTCCTTGGCTCTCATGCTCATACTGTTCTGACGGCCTTCCAGGGTCTCTTCCTGGGATTCCATTTCGGCAATGAAGCCCTTCTCTTCAGCTTCCAGGAGATCCCGAAGCCTGGAAAGAGACCCAGGCAATGGGGGGTTGTTTTCCAATCAGGCCACAAACCTTTTGCAAATGTTTAGGTTTAAGGTGGCCGGGGTTCAATTCCCAGAATTCCCCAGCTTTCCCAATTTTCAAATAAAGGAGCTTTGTACATCTCAACTCCCTGTTGTTATTCAGCCAAAGCTAAACCACATAATGCTTTAATGTTTGTTTCTTCCTCTGGGGTTTATGACTCTAGAAAGAGTGCAGAGAAGAGCAACAAAGATGATCAGGGGACTGGAGGGTAAAACATATAAGGAACGATTGCTGGAATTGGGCATGTCTAGTTTAATGAAGAGAAGGACGAGGGGGGACATGATACCAGTCTTCCAATATCTCAGGGGCTGCCCCAAAGAAGAGGGAGTCAAGCTATTCTCCAAAGCCGCTGAAGGCAGGACAAGAAGAAGCAACAGATGGAAACTGACCAAAGAGAGAAGCAACCTGGAATTAAGGAGAAATTTCCTGACAGTGAGAACAATTAACCAGTGGAACTACCTGCCTCCAGAAGCGGTGAATGCTCCAACACTGGAAGTTTTTAAGAAGAGACTGGACAGTCATTTGTCCGAAATGGTGTAGGGTTTCCTGCCTGAGCAGGGGATTGGACTCGATGACCTCCAAGGTCCCTTCCAACTTTATTATTATAATGATAATTTATGGTTCAACATTTTAGGTGAACGTGGCTTCCTTGATAGGGTCGACAGGCAGTACAGGTGGTCCTCAACGTATGGCCACAACTGAGCCCCAAATTTATGTTGTTAAGTGAGAAATATATGAAGTGAGTTTTGGCCCCTTTTACAATTTATTTTTTTTTGCCACATTTGTTGAGTGAACCATTGCAGTTGTTAAATTAGTAACACGGTTGTGAGGTGAATCTGGCTTCCCCCTTGACTTTGCTTGTCGGAAGGTTGCAAAAGGGGATCACGTGACCCCGGGACATGGCGACTGTCATAAATGTGAGTCAGCTGTCAAGCATCCGAATGCAAGTCACATGACCATGGGGACGCTACAACAATCGGAAATGTGAAAAATGGCCATAAGTCACTTTTTTCAATGCGGTTGTAATGTCAAACTGTCACTAAACGAGCAGCTGTCGAGGTCTACCTGGGTTGCTCAGACAATGAGGGGTCTCATGCCAGTTTTTCTCTCCTCAAGTCAGCCGAAATGAAAACCCACAAACCCCACAAACCCCCCTCCATTAGGAAAGGCCGGGTGCTTCCTCTCTACCTCTCTTTCCTCTCTTCCTCGCCAGCCAGGTAAGCCTGCATTTCCACGCCAATCCTCTTCTGGACCTCCTTGTGGACTCGCTTCTGTTCACTGATATCCTCCATTTTACCCTTAATGACCCCGAGCTCGTGGGATCTGGCGTAGCGGGCAAATTCATGGCGCTTTGCTTCCTGATCCCTCCAGTACAGGAGCTGCTTCTGGCTGTCCTCCGCTGTGTTGGGCAACTTGGCCCTCTGCAGGAAGAAATCCGATTTAATGGAAGCATCTGGTCACCTCTGCAGAAGAGAGGAAAGGGGCTGCCCCCTTGGCACCAAACAAGCTTTTGAGAGCAGTTGCCCATTCACCAGATTAATTCACCAGGTTAACACCACTTTACAAAGCTTTGGTGAGGAAATGCTGCATCCAGCTCTGGTCACCACAGTATAAGAAAGATGGGGAGACTCTAGAACAGGGTTGTCAAACTGCCAGCCCACAGGATGGATGTATCATAGCGAAACCGCGCCCACCCCATTGCCAGCAATGGGAAAAAAGTCATGATACGTTGTGATATGTCATGTGACGTTGCAAGTTTGACACCCCTGCTCTAGAAAGAGTGCAGAGAAGAGCAACAAAGATGATCAGAAGAAAAAATAAAAGATGATCAGAGGACTGGAGGCTAAAACGTATGAAGAACGGTTGCTGGAATTGGGTGCCCCTACCCTCTGGAATGAACTACCCCCCGAGATTCGGATGATTCCGGATCTCCTTACCTTCCGTCGCGCCCTCAAGACATGGCTCTTTCAGCAAGCGGACCTGACCTAGGGTGGATTTTATACTGGGTTTTTAGGAATTTGGAAGACACAACTTTAAAATTTGGTTTAATTCGGTTTTATAGGGGGGGATTGTATATATGCTTTGGTTTTAAATATGTTGTGCGCCGCCCTGAGTCCCGCAGGGAGAAGGGCGGCATATAAATTAAATTAAATAAATAAATAAATAAATAAATATGTCTAGTTTAGTGAAAAGAAGGACCAGGGGGGACAGGATAGCAGTCTTCCAGTATTTCAGGGGCTGCCACAAAGAAGAGGGGGGTCAGCCTATTCTCCAAAGCACCAGGGGGCAGGAAAAGGAACAACGGATGGAAACTGGTCAAAGAGAGAAGCAACCAAGAACTAAGGAGAAACTTCCTGACACTTAGAACAATTAACCAGTGGAACAACCTGCCTCCAGAAGTTGTGAATGCTCCAACACTGGAAGTTTTTAAGAAGATGTCTGAAATGCTATAGGGTTTTCACCCTGAGCAGGGGGTTGGACTAGAAGACCTCCAAGGTCCCTTCCAACTCTGTTATTCTGTAATCAAGGAGTGGCCGAAATGCCTAGGACTGGTTGAACATCCAGTTTTTCTGCATCAGTGTTTTGCAAAGGTGGCACCTCTAAGAAGTGTGGAATTTCCAGAATTCTCCAGCCAGCTGAGTTTGAAAAACATTGGTCTAAATCAGTGTTTCCCAGCATAATAATAATAATAATAATAATAATAATAATAATAATAATAATAATAATAATAATAATAATAATAATAATAAAGTTGATGACCTTTGGAGGTCATCTAGTCCAACCCCCTGCTCAGGCAGGAAACCCTAGACCATTTCGGACAAATGGCTGTCCAGTCTCTTCTTAAAAACTTCCAGTGTTGGAGCATTCACTGCTTCTGGAGGCAGGTAGTTCCACTGGTTAACTGTCCTCACTGTCAGGAAGTTTCTCCTTAGTTCCAGGTTGCTTCTCTCCTTGGTTAGTTTCCATCCGTTGCTTCTTGTCCTGCCTTCAGGCGCTTTGGGGAATAGCTTGACTCCCTCTTCTTTGGGGCAGCCCCTGTCTGCTTGTCTGCTTTAAGATGGGTGGACTTCAACTCCCAGAATTCCCCAGCCATTTCCCTGCTGGCTGGGGAATTCTGGGAGCTGAAGTCCACCCACCTTAAAGCAGACAAGGTTGGGAAACACTGAGCTAAATGCTCAATAGTCCCTTCATCTTTTATTTTTTAAGGAGGTAATGCCACACCAAGCCCTGGGCCGGAGCCCCTGCCCTTATGCTGATCCTCCAGGTTCAGAAGCAATCTATCCCTTAATCCCAGACTCACACTGTACAGGACCAACAGCGGCAAGCAGCTTCATTCCTTTTCATGCAAGTTATTAAAGTAGCGATACCAAATTAGGTTCTGGCGATTTGCAAAACCCGGAAAACATTGCAAGCCACCCAGCCAATGCATTTTATTATTATTATTATTATTATTATTATTATTATTATTATTATTATTATTATTATTAATTATTATTATTATTATTATTATTATTATTATTATTATTATTATTATTATTATTTGTTGTTTTGTTGTTGTTGTTTTGTTGTTGTTGTTGTTGTTGTTGTTGTTGTTGTTGTTATTATTATTATTATTATTATTATTATTATTATTATTATTATTATTATTATTATTATTATTATTAATCTGTGCCAGCTCCACATCCCGCCGGGACCTGCTGCTCTTTGGGCTTCTTAGAGGAAAACGCGTGTCCGGGGCTGCCTGCAGCTCCGACGTCTGGAGGGGAGGACCCGTGCTAGCTCGGTAGGCGGCTTCCCCCATCGCGAGAGCAAACGGGACGAAGCCTTGTTTGTGCCCGGGGAAAGCCGCGCGCGGCGGAACGGCCTTGAGGACTAGCTGCTTGGCTCGCGCCTCCCCCCCTTCACCAGGGCACTCCCCTTCCCCGTCGGCGACTCACGAGGGCCACGACGTAGGGCTTGGGGCCTGTCACCTCCCGGTACACGCGGCCCCGGTCGTCCATCATCCTGCCGGCCGCCTCTCGGACTCGCCGCGGGTTCCGACGCGCCGCAGTTGCCGCGGCAACCAACGCCGGGGACGGTGACGTCACCAGACAGGGGCGACCCCCGCCGGGGCCTCGCCTGGGGGATCCCCCTGCCTGGGAGGGGGCGAGGGGCTTTTGCAGCCAGTCCTTCCCCCCCCCCATTTATCCTAAGAGTTTCCTTGTTAAAAACTGCAGTTCCCAAAAAGTAATTTCAGCCAGTTCACGAATGAGCGAGGGAGATTGGAGCCTGCTTTTTGTTTTTTTACTGGCTTTACTTGACCGGAACAATGGTGACCCTCTGCTCTTTTGCCTCTTGTGGAAGACCCCCGAGGAAAGTTTCACGTGTAAGGCCAAATATCATCTGCTTCAGTTTTTAGAACTATCAATCTCGGGTATCAGTCATGGGCTGGATGAAAAGGGAAAGGATGTTGGAAAGAATTATGCAGGTTCACACAACCCAGACTAATAAAACATCCAGAATTCATTTAGTATATTATGCCCAAAGAAGCCACATTAGAATATTATTAGACAGGTGGAGATTATATTAGAGAACATTTACACATGCTAGATAATATTAGATAAATAGAGATAAACTCTATTTGTACACCTTTTAGAAGAGATTATAAAAAAGCTGAGAAGGAAATGAGAAGACCAGAAGTCAACACCCAGAGAATCAGGGATTAACGCCAGACTGACCAGCAAACAGAAAACAATACCCAGGAGAAAACAACAACAACAACAACACCCCCCCCCATTGGAAGGACCAGCTACTGGGTATAAACAGAAAGCAAACTTAACACTCACTACCATGTTACCTAGTCAGGTAATGAAACATTTGCAAATACAGTTAGTCCTCGAGTTACAACTATAATCGAGGCCCACAATTACAGCTTTAAATCATGATGGTCGTCAAGCAATGACCCAGCCTCATTTTACAACTTTTGTGGTAGTTGGTAAGCAAAAAACGGCGGTCATAAAATGAACTCGCTGTTTGCCATGGGGTAGTTTTTGCCAAAAGCCAGAAGTAAACGCCGTTCTTAATCGGGGTCATGTGACTGTAGGTGTGCTGCAAAGGGTTATAAATATGGGCTGGTTGCTAAGCGTCCAAAATGTAATAATGATAATGATAATGATGATGATGATGATGATGATGATGATGATGATGATGATGATAATAATAATAATAATAATAACAACAACAACAACAACAACAACAACAATAAAAAAGTTGGAAGGGATCTTGGAGGTCTTCTAGTCCAACCCCCTGCTCAGGCAGTAAACCCTATACCATTTCAGAAAAGTGGATGTCCAGTCTCTTCTCAAAAACTTCCAGTGTTGGAGCCTTCACCGCTTCTGGAGGCAGGTGGTTCCACTGGTTAATTGTTCTCACTATCAGGAAGTTTCTCCTTAGTTCTAGGTTGCTTCTTGTGGCGGATGTCAGAACTTTGAAGTCGGATCATAAGTTCCTTTTTCTAGATCTGTTGTAACCTTGGTCTCTAAGTGACTAGTCATAAATTGAGGATTACCTATAAACAACCAAACTCAGAGAACACCAACGACTCTACAAGCTAGATTAGAGCCTGGTCCTCACAACCCGCAGAGACAATGTCTGGATTGGCAGGGCACACCCAACTAGCGTGTATGCGTCACGCATGTCTCTGTATATATGACATCGTGCATCAGAGACAACCGTGAAGACGCACATCTTTATGATAGCCCCTTTGAAGCGTTGGAACGCACTGTGGAATACGGCATCCAGTTTTGGTCACCACGATGTAAAAAAGATGTTGAGACTCTAGAAAGAGTGCAGAGAAGAGCAACAAAGATGATTAGAGGACTGGAGGCTAAAACATATAAGGAACGGTTGCAGGAATTGGGGATGTCTAGTTTAATGAAGAGAAGGACGAGGGGGGACAGGATAGCAGCCTTCCAGTATCTCAGGGGCTGCCCCAAAGAAGAGGGAGTCAAGCTATTTTCCAAGGCGCCTGAAGGCAGGACAAGAAGCAACGGATGGAAACTAAGCAAGGAGAGAAGCAACCTGGAACTAAGGAGAAACTTCCTGACAGTGAGAACAATTAACCAGTGGAACAACCTGCCTCCAGAAGCGGTGAAGGCTCCAACACTGGAAGTTTTTAAGAAGAGACTGGACAGCCCTTTGTCTGAAACGGTCTAGGGTTCCTGCCTGGGCAGGGGTTGGACTTGATGACCTCCAAGGTCCCTTCCAACTTTATTATTATTATTATTATTATTATTATTATTATTATTATTATTATTATTATTATTATTATTATTATTATTATTATTATTATCTGAGGCCGGGGAGCTTGACTGTTCAGACCACTGTCCTGGCTACCGGTCTGTTTCCAAGTCAAATGCAAAGGGCCTCTGTTATGACATCGGAGGGGCCCTGTGTGACTGGGGACCCAGCCCTCTGACCAGCCCAGGCAGCCCTCCCCTCTTTGCCCCTCCTTGGGCTGTGCTGTCTGTCTTGGGAAGAGGCCCTCGGCTCACCCAGTCCTCTTTCGGGAAGTCCCTCTGCCTGGCAAGGTGAGAAGAAAGGCCGGTCGATGGGCCTCAGTTGTTTCTTCCCATGATCTTCTGGTAATGTTTAAAAAGAGAAAGAAGAAAGCATTTTAGGGATACTTTTAATGGTGTTTTTCCTTATAGCATTATAAAGAATATAGTGGTAGGACGTGCAACAAAGAGCTAATTAAAGGTGACTTTTCTATTTATTAAAGGAAAGCGATCATTTCCCTTCATCTATTCTCATTCTTTTAAAAAAAGGAGAATTCTGCCCCCTCGTGGTGCCTGTTTGCTTTCAGTAACTCAGTAATTGCTTCTGAAGTAGCTCAAAAATGAAAGGCCATAACATTTTTTTTCTACCTCCAGAGAAGCTGGCGTGTAAAATGAGGATGGTTCAAAGGAAATAAAACAGAGCCATTTTGTCCAGTTTTGACACTCTCAAAAAAGTTTTCACTGAGATTCAAATTAGGATCACTCATTTCATTAAGCCTCAATGTGGGTTAGAGCGTTGTACGAATCCAGCCGTGGTTTATGGTTTTGCATTTTATATAAATCCAGACAGTTTATTTAATAAACCATGGTTAAAATAAGCCATAGCTTACTGCAAGATGAGAGCCCACAGAAATATCTACATTCCTAAGAGGTTGGGTTTTTTTTATGTGTGTATTCTGGATATTGATAGCCTGAGTTGTGAGGTAAGGCTGTGGGCCAATTCTGGAACACTGGACTGGGGAGAAGTGTGCATAAAATGGCCCAGAAGTGGCCATTCACAAAACCTTGTTTTACTAGAAGGTGAATTAGCTCTCTCCCACTTAGCAAAACCTTAGTAAAGGGACTGCTGTTGTTCCTGGGGATGCTGCTTTAGGCTCCCAAGTGCAGTTTTTTTGTATATGTGTTTTATAAATGGCTTCTTATATGTTTTATTTTCTTTATTTTGCTAGCCTCCCAGAGTTTTAGTGAGCTACTGTGGTCCTACTTAGGCGTGAAAGCCAGTTGGGTGACTTTGGGCCGATCACCAGGAGATGGTGAGTTCTAATCCTGCCTTAGGCCCCAAAGCCTGCTGGTTGACTTTGGGCCAGTCATTCTCAGTCTAACCCTCGGGTGTCAACTTGCCACGTCACGTGACGTGTCGTGACGTATCGTGACTCTTTTTGCATTGCCAGCAATGGGCTGGGCGCAGCTTCAGTATGATGAAACCGGCCCATGGGCCGGCAGTTTGACACCCCTGGCCTAACCTGTCTCCCAGGGTTGTTGTTGTTGTGGGGAAAATAGGAAGACAGGGCTGTATTATGTATGGTTGCTGAGTTATTTGTAAAAGTAGGATAAAAATCAAACAATAGTATATATGATGGATGGCCATATAATTTCCTTAATAAATACTATAAAGGCCTTGCTGAAAATGAAGATGTTATAGGTAGTATTCAACCTATGACCACAATTGAACCCAATATGCCCGTTGCTAAGCAAGACCGTTGTTAAATGAGTTTTGCCCCATTTTACGACCTTTCTTGCCCCAATTCTTAAATGGATCACTGCAGTTGTTAAGTTAGTCACATGACTGTTAAGTGAATCTGGCCTCACCCATTGACTTTGCTTGTCAGAAGGTCGCAAAAGGAGATCAAATATCCAAAATTCGGGCTCTTGGTCTGGCAGGTGTTTGTGACAGTCACTGCAGTGTCCTGGAGTCACATAATTGACATTTCCTACCTTTCCAACAGGCTTCCAACAAGGAAATTCCACAGGAAAAACTGGATTTGCTTAATGATTGCATAATTCCATTAAAAACTGCAGTGATTCTCTTAACAATTGTGGCAGAAAAGGTCGTAAAATTGAGCACAACTCACTTAACAACTGCCTTGCTTAGCAACAGAAATTCTGCTCCCCACTGTGGTCATAAGTCGAGGACTACCTGGTTTGCAGACTATGGTGGCCTAAAACAAATAAATTTCCTAGCTGGCTTAATGTGAGTCCCTCAACCTCTGTATGTTATGGGTGGGACTTATGATGATGTCACATTGAACCACAAGCTAACCAGACACGTTTTAATCTAACATGGGGTAGAATCCCAATTTGATTAGCTTATAGACCAGGATTTTGTGTGGTCCCAGAAAGTGGGGAAAAATTGTAGAAATCATGATCAAAGATGCCATGCGCAAGCAGCCACAGAGTCAGAACCAAGTTGGTATCTCGTTGGTATCAACAACAGCCTGCTAGGTGCCAAGCCTCAAGTACAGTGGCTGTCTGAGAACCAGTTAGGCATGGTGGTTAAGGACACTAGGCTAGAATCTAGGGAACTGAGTTCTAGTCCTGCCTTTGGGCCCATCCTTTTCAGACTCAGGAAGACAAAGACAAGAGCAGGGGTAGGCAACTTTGGCTCTTTTATGACTCGTGGACTTCAACTCCCAAAATTCCTGAGCCAGCCATGCTGAGGGGAAAGGGAGAGGTTTCCAAGCTGAGCCAGGCTGGCTCAGGAATTCTGGGAGTTGAAGTCCATGAGTCATGAAGGGGCCAAAGTTTTCCCCATGCTGGCTCAGGAATTCTGGGAGTTGAAGTCCATAAGTCATAAAAGAGCCCAGGTTACCTACCCCTGGTCTAGACTCTAGGCCTAGGGTAGGGGTCTTCAAACTTGGCCCTTTTATGACTCGTGGACTTCAACTCCCAGAATTCCTGAGCCAGCATGGGGGAACTATGGCTCTTTTGTGACTCATGGACGTCAACTCCCATAATTCCTGAGCCAGCCATGCTGAGGGGAAAGGGAGAGGCTTCCAAGCTGAGCCATGCTGGCTCAGGAATTCTGGGAGTTGAAGTCCACCAGTCTTAAAAGAGCCAAGGTTGCCAACCCCTGGAAAAGAGTAGACCATTTCTGAAAATGCTGCCAAGAAAATTGCAGGGACTTGTTGGTGTATCTGCCAAGAGTAAAATATAAAAATTTTTAAAAAAGCAAAAACAAAATAAAAATATATAGACCCATATATTACATAGGCTAGCTTATAATTCTGTCTCAATAAACGAGAATATTTGTAGCTCAGCGTTGAACTGAGGGATCCTTGGCTACTCTCTGAACACTGAATGAACTCAAGTTACCAGCAATCGCAATGCAGACTGGACTATGAGGGGTCCTTGGTGCTCTTTCAGGTGGGTTGTTTTCTTGCGGACGTTTCATTTCCCAAATTAAGTAACATCATCAGGGCTAGAGTGATCAGTGACTAACTCTGATGATGTTACCTAGTTTGGGTAATGAAACGTCTGCAAGAAAGCAACCAAGCTCAGAGAGCACCAAGGACCCCTCATAATTCAGTCTGCACTGCGATTGCTGGTAACTGAGTTCATTCAGCAAAGTATAATGCACTTGAAGTTAGCTTACTGTGTCTTGTGAACACAGCCAGTCTTGGACCGTTTGCACCAGGCTGGATTAGATCAGGGCTTTTCAACCAGTGGTCTGGGTACCACCTGTGGTCCATGGGCACCTGGCAAGTGGTACGCAACCATCCTAGAAAAGTGGTAGCGGGGGAGGGGAATGAGCTGAACCGGTGGCAGCACCGCACAAGCCTGAGTGAGAGACGGCTGGAGCTGCAGGGCTGTCAGGGCTCAGCGGAAGCCCCAGGATCAGCGCCAGGATCCAGCTGGACCTCGGCCCTGATCCTGGTGCTTCTGCTGAGCCCAGAAGAAGCACCAATCAGCTGGAATGTTGCAGCCTCTCCAGGGTCTTGTGATTTACATTCAGATGCTTGGCAACTGATTCATATTTATGACGGTCACAGTGTCCCAGGGTCATGTGAAGGGACCAAAACCTGCTGCAACCACCCAGCAGACGGGGGGAATAAAAACCAAACACCCCCCCACCCCACCCCCGCTGCCAATCCTCAACAGAAATGCTCACAATGGAAACCTCGGACAGGAGGAAGAGCACGGCCGGGTGGGCAGGCAGGTGTCTTGCTCGGCTGTGGCTTGGGGGGCACTTTTTTCAGTGCCATTGTAACTTCGAACAGTCACTAAGCGAACTGTTGTAAGTCGAGGACCACCTGTACTTTTATCACTTTTTCCCTTTTTTTTTTTTTTGGTCACCAAGTTTTTCACCCCTTGCTAGGCGACTGGTGGTCCTCGGATGTTGCCATATCCTAAAAGTGACACAATGGGTGAAAAGGTTGAAAAGCCCTGGACTAGAGGAGAAGATCTTGCTGGCAGAAAAGCCATTTTCCGGGGGGAGCCTGCTACTAGGAACCGTTCGGTACCTCCCTTTTGTTGTGCAGCTGTTTTAGCAAGTTTGCGGTAGCCTTGTTCGTCAAAATAAGGGCGGAGGGAGGGAGGGAGGGAGGTGAAGTTGCTGGAAAGTTTCGGGTTTCGCCGTCCAGGAAATAGCAACCTCGGAGGATCTCATGTGATAAACTGGCCGCGCTCAGTAAATTCCTTGCACCGGCCGGAACAGGTTGCTTTCTCTTAGTCGGAGGACCAAGGCGCGTTTCTAATTCCCTCTCCTCTCTTCCTTCTCGGGAAAGCCTCGGAAGGGCAGCATGGACCTGGGGGTGATGGTTTCCAAGAGCGTGCTGCTGTTTATCAGCTTCATCTTCTGGGTAAGTCCCTCTACTCCAGCCTTCCTCCGAGGTTATTAACACGCTGCCCCCACCGGGCGGAGGACGGCCGGGGCTCCTAACAACAACCAGCTTTATTTTGGGAAGAAAACCGAATAGGGTGGCGGACTTACTCCACGTTTTGCTCAGAATTAGAAAGTTTTTCTGCCAAGTTTAACTCGGAGCTTAGCCTCGAAAGATGGGTATGCGCTGGCCTGGTTCACACGCTCCCCCGTCCTCTAATCATGTGATTCTGGCTCAGGGTTTTGTTTGAAAATGGCCACCAGGGCTTGTAAACCATAGTTTGTCGTACTTTGTGCAAACCCAGTTCTGTGGTTAAATCAGAATTATGAACGTAGTCTTTAGATGCAGTCTGGGGTATAAATGAAATTTTGGCTTTTTTCTGTTGCAACTGGAATTTTATATCATTTAGGGCAGGGGTAGGCCACCTGGGCTCTTTTATGACTGGTGGACTTCAACTCCCAGAATTCCTGAGCCAGCCTGGCTCAGCTTGGAAACCTCTCCCTTTTCCCTCAGTGTGGCTGGCTCAGGAATTCTGGGAGTTGAAGTCCACGAGTCATGAAAGAGCCCAGGTTGCCTACCCCAGATTTAGGGGCAAGACCTAGCCGTTCAGAGCTGAAAGTCCCATATTGGTGCTACCATCCTTTAGTGAACACCCATTTGCTTAAGAAAGCTTCTTCTGAAAAACCGGGTTAGGGGATGGTAGCCTCATAAAGTTCTTCTTCTGCTCCTTAACAGCAGAGTTCAGGTGGGGCAGGTTTTTGTCTGAAATCAAGGATTGCTTCTCCATTCAGAAGAGTGAAGAAGAGAAATACTTTGTCATTAGGAACCCAAGTTCTACTTTCCAGAATAAGGGCCCCTACACACAGGGTTTCTCAACCTGGGCAATTTTAAGATAGGAGGACTTCAACTCCCAGAATTCCCCAGCCAGCTGTGTAGAGAAACCCAAGTCCCAATTCTTGACCACATTGTGGATCGCGTGGGGTGATTTTGGACTTTTGGTGCAGGGAGTGTGGTTCTCCCAACCAAATGTACCCACCGGGATGTTGTGGGAATAAAATACAGTGGTACTGTCTGTTGTGTGTGTTTCCTTGAACTCCTGGAGAAGTTGTGACGACGAATCAATGCCTGTCACAAAGGGTAAACCATATAAGCGTGTACAGCACAATTATGGAAGAAATGACTTTGGGAATAAGGAAGAAGAATGAGTCAATAGTTGCTCAGAAATTGGATTCCTTCACCTCTATGATTCTAACAAAGAGCCCAAATCTCCAGATAAGGAATAGCAGATTTTATTGTTATTTATGTCAGTTGATAGTATATTAGTTTCCTTCTGCTTTCAGTTCTGTAATTCCTCCGTTAGAAGAGGGCTTTCTAATGTATGGTCCTCTGTATATTGATACACAGGAAGCTCCAGTGGTCCCCTGGCAATGGTGAGGGGTATTGGGAAGTGAAGTGTGCCAGTGCCATTTAGCAGGACCAATGTTATTCTGTATGGCAGTGATGGCGAACCTTGTAGAGACCGAGTGCCCAAACCGCAACCCAAAACCCACTTATTTTTTGCAAAGTGCCAGGGCCGCATTAGCATTGTGGTGCCCTCGGGGGGAGGGGCAGGGAGGCGCCTCTGAGTGCCGCCTCTGGCATGCAAAAAACGGGGGCATAAAAATGGACCACCATGCTGCAAGGCGCAAAAACGGCTGACGCCGCGCCGCAGGGTGCAGATATAAGGCGCTGCACCACACAAGAACGGGGCAGGGCTAGTGAGTATCACACAGGCACTAGACCTGCCCCATTTGCAGTACGTGTGTGCTTGTGGCCCCATGTGCGCATGGACGCATGTAAAATGCTAGTCGGCCGCTTCGCCTCCTTTGTGCTGGGTGGGGCTCCTGCTCTGGGCGGCGGTGGCGGCCTGATGGACCTGCTGCTGGTGGCGGTGGTGCGCGTGCCAACGGAGAGGGCTCTGAGTGCCATCTCTGGCACGCGTGCCATAGGTTTGCCACCACTGCTGTATGGCATTAAGACAACAGTATATACAATAATTGCCTTTGGCATAAATGAATAGAGATATTCTGTCATTTCTTCAGCATGTCACAACTCTAACCACTATGCCAGTCTTCTTTAATCTGGCTGACCTTCTCCAAGTGTCTTGAACAATTGTCCTTGAAATTCTCAGCCAGCAAGTTGAGTAAGAATGGGTTATTATCTAGCTCTAAACCGGCTAGATAATCTTCTAGGATGGGTTCCTTCTGCATCGATTGAAGACTTGGAGAAGGAACTTATTTAGATTTAGATTTAGATTTTATTAAATTTATACCCCGCCCTTCTCCCGGAGGACTCAGGGCGGCTTACAGCCAGTTTAAAACAGTGATACAATACAAAATTTAAAAAGATTAAAAATAACTATTTAAATTTGGCCGCTTCTACTAAAAATTTAATTTAAAACCCCTTTAAAATACCCCTAGGCCAGTCCTGCCTG
>NW_015386448.1:208509-242273 GCF_001527695.2 Protobothrops mucrosquamatus | reverse complement strand
CGCCCTCCCCCAAAGAAGCGTTTATAATTCCCTGGAGCCAGGCTCGTGTCCCCTCCCGGGCAGCCAGTACCAGCCAGGAGGGGCACGGATCCAGTAAGCATGTGGTTGCATTCAGCCTCCCCAGAATCCTGTCCACGTCCTCGGGAGCCACAGAGTCGAACTCATCCCATATAACAGTCTCAAGACTTGCTCCTGTCTCAAGACTTGCTTATGTCTCTGTTGATATCCCTTGCCAAATTAACTTCCACAAACGAGGCAGGCAAACTGCATGAAGAAAGAAAGTTATGGGAGTGAAAAACTCAAAATATCCTATGAAGAGGAAATGACAGTTTGGGCACCTTTGTTGGATTGCTAATTCATTTCCCCCAAGGCTGCTCACAGGTGGTTGACTTTGGCTGGGTCCAAGAAAGGTACCCTGGATTGGACCCAGTTCCTCTCGGGGATTGGAGCTGGAAAGTTGTAGACTGGAAAGTTGAAATAAAAAATCTCGGAAGGCAAAGCACTTCCTCACCAAGAAAATTCATCAGAAGTCAAGCATGACTTGAAGATGGCTTGACTTTTAAAAGAGAAACAGGATGCATCTTTTGCTGATCTCACTCACTAAGTGCCATCTTCACGGTGGCTGCCCGCAACATCTGCGTCATCTTTGACAACATCTGCTCTATTGGGACTGCAGGCCCTGGGGCTGTTTCTCCTCAGAATTCCTGAATAACCTCAGATGCTCGGCCAAGGGTTGATTTTCATTTTTGGCAGAGAAAACGAAATGTAGGGTTCTCCACAGTGGGGTAAAAAATATTTGCTGAACCTTATAACCATTAAAAGTGTGCTAGGCGTCTCAGGACTGAACTCTTGTACCAACATCCACATCTGGGATGTTCATGAATTCCTTACAGCGGTGTTTCTCAACCGTGGCAACCAGGGCTGTGGAGTCGGAGTCGAGGAGTCGGAGTCAGAGGAAATTTTGGGTACCTGGAGTCGGAGTCGGCAAACAATGCACCGACTCCGACTCCTACTAAATTTAGATTGGAATTTAAAAAAAAGCAAGTTTAAATGTCCCAATTCACAAAAAGTTATAATTAATGACTTCTCTACTGTAAGAATAAAGACCAATGCATGCAGTGCCTCACGTAACCGCAAAACGAACACGTTAANCGCAACGCACAATTAGGAGCGGCAATACTTATACTTTCCATAGTGTTGTGTTCTGCTGTTACAGGGAACGCAGCGCCCATGGGTAACCTAGCCTCTCACTGATAAGGGATTAAGTAAATATGTTTTTTGCAGGACTAGAGACACTTGTATAAGTGAAGGGAATGGAGGGTCAATAGTTCAAGACTGAAGCTGTAAACCAGTGGTTCTCAACCTTTTTAATGCCGCGACCCCAACCGGTCATAAGTCGAGGACTAAACCGGTCGTAAGTCGAGGACTACCCAACCGGTCGTAAGTCGAGGACTTTCCCTGCCCGGGAGTGCCGCGCATGCGTGGTTCCGCCCCCTGCGCCGGCCGAGGCGTAGCTGGCAAGTGGCAGAGACGGAGCAGGCCGACCACCAGCTGGCCCAGCCCAAGGGAGGTAAGGCACCCGCCGGAAAAGGGGGAAAAAATGGCGGACAAAAAAAATGGCGGACAGCCTTGCTTGGCGACCCCCGTGAAATGGTCAATCGACCCCAAATGGGGTCCCGACCCACAGGTTGAGAACCACTGCTGTAAACCATTGGAAAAACTGCTGTCATTCAGCTAAGGCTATAAAAACTTGTAAACTCCGATTGTTAGCTTATTAATACAGAGGAGTCGGAGTCGGAAGTACAAAAAATTGAGGAGTCGAAGTCGGAACATTTATCTACCGACCCCACAGCCCTGGTGGCAACTATAAGACATCCGGACTTCAACTCCCAGAATTCCCATTCTAACTTCTCTAGATTGTCATTGCAGTTTTTTAAACCATTATTAGTAGGCTCTCTTTTTAATCTTTGGAACCTGACTTTTGTCTGTCAATTATATTTTTGGGTTTTTATGGTACAACTGACATATAACTGGTCCAATACATATTATTTATCTTCCACTGGTGGCTAAAATAAATATAGTGGATGGGATCTCTGTGAATTCTCTGGAACTGAGTTCAACTGTGCTGGGTCACTAAGGCACGCATGGACTATTTTTCACACGGGAGTGAAAGGAACCTCCTATTTGTCATTGTGTGTCTATGGCAGTGTTTCTCAAGCTTGGCGACTTTTAAGACACATGGGCTGCAACTCCCAGAATTCATGCTGGAGAGGGAATTTTGGGAGTTGAGGTCCACTCATTTTAAAGTTGCTAAGGTTGAGGAACAACTGATCTATGGTGTCAGTGAAAGTTCGTGTCCATTAGCTACGGAGGATCTCTCTTACAACATGGGATTGGGGTATATAAATATTCTACCATCCCAAAATTAGGATGGAGTTTTACTCTCACTTGGTCATTTTTTGTTCAGTGTAGCAATCCAAATTCAGGGAGACGGCCACCTCCTCCGCAAGGAACTGAATTTTTCTCTTGTCATTGATGGGAATTACCTTTTCTGTAACTTGACACCCCTTCAGGGTATTTAGAGCACTATCATATTCCTTCTTTTCTCAAAGCTAAATATTCTTAGCTTTCAATGTCCAGCCTGCCTTTGTTCGTCTCTTTCTCTCTTCTATGAGTCTGTTCCAGTTTATCTAAGACCTCCTTAAATTATGTAGCTCCAAGCAGGGCAAGTGTCACGGTCAGGGTTGATAAATGCAGAATGCAGTGGGACCACTGTTGTATTTCCATAATTAGGGACACTTTGCTTCTATTCAACTGCCTCTTTGTCTTCTTTTTCTCGTTCTTCCTTCCTGGCTGAAAATTCCCCAGCCAGGCAGGAATACAAAGAAGATCTTGTTTTCTAGATGCCTTTGCAGGGCAGGATGGGAGAAGCGTTGCTGAAAGGAGGGAGGTCCAGACCAACTCTGCAGGGACAATGTGCCAGATCCGAAGGCTTGGTCTTGCACGGGGGTCTCCGTGGAACATTCCCCGCCCCGCTTGAATTGTTCACGCTTAAAAGGGAAACTGAGCAAGGAAAAAACTCCCTCTTCTGATCTTCCGCTGTGATTCATGAACCTCTGAGGCAAAAAGCCTGTGGAAGGCTCGGTGTTTGATATTCCGGCAGATCTTTACAACCACAGCATTGTTCATCTTCAACCCGATCAGGGTGTGCGATGGCACAGCAGCCCTCCCTCACGGTGCCAGTGCATCATGGTGCAAAGATGCCTACATTAAAGGAACTAAACCAAGTAGTTCTGCAATTTCCACATCTACTTCTCTTTTTCAAGTTAAATTTAAATCACTGCTCTATGGCGAAGTTTCCAGAAGAAAGAATAGCATCCACTCTGTTAGCGTGGGATTTAAAAGATGGAAATTTAACAAGGAAAACCCCATCTTAGCTGGGATTGGAACTGCTCCAGATTTCAAACTGAAATTGCATTTTGAATACACTCTTATCTACATTCCACAAAGGGAAGGGAAAGAGGGGGAGGGAGGGAAGGAAGGAAGGAAGAAAGAAAGAAAGAAAGAAAAAAAGGATGAAAGGAAAGAAGAAAAGGGAAGGAAAGAAGGAAGGAAAGAAATTTTAGGAAATCAATTATCCTAGGCCAGAGATAGGCAACCTTGGCCCTTTTATGACTGGTGGACTTCAACTCCCAGAATTCCTGAGCCAGCCATGCTGAGGGGAAAGGGAGAGGTTCCCAAGCTGAGCCATGGCTGGCTCAGGAATTCTGGGAGTTGAAGTCCACGAGTCATAAAAGAGCCAAGGTTGCCTGCCCCTGTCCTAGGCCATGGATTAAAGTGGTTTGGCCCTGTCAGATTTTTTTTTCAAGGTTTGCATATTGTTAGCTGGACTCCCCTTTGCTTCTTGTTTTCTTTTATAACGCTATATTGTATTTTCCATTTTGTTGAGTTCACTGTGCACCTCCCAGAGTCACTTTGGAGTCAGGTGGTGCCTAAATTGAATGAATTAAATTAAAATTGGATCAAGGCCAGATTTCTTAAACTGGGCAGGTTGTAGATGTGTTGTAGCTCTTTGAATTCTTGCTTTTCTGTAGGAGATTCATGTTCTCCCTAAAAACAAGCAGGTATTACTCAACGTTTGAGTGGATGAGAGTTCTCCAAGTGGTACAGGAGAAGTGGCTAATTTATTTATTAGCTCTTTAAAGCTGTTTGTTGAAGGAGAAATATCAGATGGATGTCACTGTATAATATTGTCAAAATGGGTGAGCCACAGGTTGCACTCCTGAATTTATGTGGCCCAGCCACAGATGTTTTAGAAGAAAAGCATAATTATTTTCAATCTCTATAAATTTACTCAGTGGATCATCTAAGAGTTCAATGTGATTAGTCAAGCATTTTTTTCATCGTAACATTCCTGGATGAAATTAAATCCATGGATTTTTTTTTCAACAGGTTTACATTTAATTTAGTGATTTTTAGTGTACTATTAACTCTTCTCATCTCGAATATGTTTCTATCTTCTATTTCCAGAAATTGTCTTTGACTAGATTGACTAGATTTGATAGTTCAGCATTTGATACTGAAAGTAAAAGCAGGTGACGTATATGCTGTTATTAATTCTGTGAGTGGTCCCTGAATGCATCTTTGCTGAAAAACAACAGTAATCTTTTACCTGGTGGAAGAATAAACTGGCAAAGTGTCCTTTGTACTGTGTTAACAGGAATGTGATTGCACCATTGTTTTGGATTTGGGGCATTGCTAAGGCAATATTTGAAGTGGAAAATTAAACACTGTTTAATATTAGAGGAAAATTTTAAATAACTGTTTAGAGTAGAATAGAGCTGGAAGGGTCCTCGGGGGTCAGTGTAGGAACAAGGCAACACCCGTCTGGTACAGACAGTTCTCTCCTTAGGACCACAACAGGAGCCAGATTTTCTGTTGCTAAGCAAGGCGGTTGTTAAGTGAGCTGCCCTTGATTTTATAAACATTTTGCCACGGTTGTTAAACGAATCACTGCAGTTGTTAAGTGAATCGGTGCCATTGTAACTTCAAATGGCCCCTAAACAAATAGTTAATAAGTTGATGGCTCTCTGTAGAAGCGATCTCTGGCTTTGCCAAGCCCAGAACAGGACCAGCCTCCCGCTTCGTGTGGGTAGGCCCGGTGGTTGACACACACAAAGTTGCCCTGTGTAAATAAGCCCTACCCAATTGGAGAAAGTTTAATTGCTATCCATAGCAACAATAATAATCCTTGCAGAAGTCGCACAAGCCCATATATTTTTCCACAGCACCCTACGACAATCAGTTTTGTTTCTTTCCAAGGACGGTGCCTCGATTCTCACAAAATGTAAAACGAAACTCAAAGAAACCACAGGATGGGGTTGCAACAATATGCAAATAGTCGCACATATTTTTCCCGTTCTGTCAACTAATTTCAAGATGGCTGGATTTTCAGGCTTCTTCAAATCCAGACACACCATAAAAAGGTTTTATTTATTTTTTAAAAAGCTGTGGGAAAATGCAATGCTGTATCGATATCAAAATTGATAGGAAAATTGCTTGCACTATACAACAAGGAAGACTGTTGCCCCACTTCAGGTAATCCTCCGCTTGCTTGCTTGGCAACCATTAAAAGCTATGATGGACCCCAAAATGGGATGACCCGAATTCAGAGTTCCAGCTTGCAAACCATCCATTGGAGGTCAAGAGATCGCATTTCAGGCACTCACAGCCATTTGCAGTGCCCCAGGGTCATGAGACCACAATTTATATTGTTTTTGACCGAAACTGGTCATTACTTCCGGTTTCCTGCAAAAATCACCCTATACTAGTGAACAATGAGTTCGCTTAACAACCGTTTGCTTAAGGATGGATTTGCTTAACGCCCAGAGCATTCACTTAAGGACTGTGTTGCTGGCTTTAGAACCGCCATGTTCACTTAACAACCGTTGCAAAAGTCATAAAATTAGGCACAACCATGTAGTGATCTATTTTACAACTCTTGTGACTTGCGACCAAAATTGTGGGCTCGGTTATGGTCCCAAGCCGAGGATTACCTGTAATGTGAGTTGGCATTAGTTATTCTGTGTCTGTAAAGCAGCGTGTGGAGGTGCCTTTCCTTTTTTTTCCTTCTTCTTAAAGATTATGTTGGGGAGAGGAAGCAACTTGCCACGACATCCGGTAAAATTATACCTTGGTTAAAGCGCTGGAATCCTACTTAATGCTTTCTAATTTGTATAACTAGCTTATTAAGTTGTAGCAGAGCTCAGTTAAATTACATCTTCTAATCCTATAAATAGGTGTCCCATTTCACAGCAAGAAATACTGAACACATTTACATAATGAGCTTTTGCAGCAGAAAGGATGACTGCACGGGCAGATTTCCCCATAAAGTTTCCATAATTATAAGAAGAGATGGAAGGCTTGGTGTGAGGAATCGACGTGAACGTAAACAGCAGGAAACTGCCTCAGCTGAACAATTCTTGATTTATAAAAGGGAGAAGCGCCTTGGGTTCCACACAGGGGGTGTGGCCTAAAGATAACTACATAATACGTTGCCTTGTGATAGAAATGGGAAATTGTGAGTAAGCGTCCTCAACTGGATCTTCCCCACCCACTTCCCTCTTTGCAGGTAGCCAAGATAGGAGAGCCCCATTTCTGGATACTTTTATGGAGCTGGTAAAGCATCAACAGTCCTCCACTTACGACCGGAACTTGAGCCCAAAATTTCTGTTGCTCAGTGAGAAATTTGTTAAGTGAGTTTTGCCCCATTATATGACCTTTCTTGCCACAGTTGTTAAGTGATTCACTGGTAAGTTAGTAAAACGCTTGTTAAGTGAATCTTGCTTCCCCCATTGACTTTCCTTGTCATAAGATTGCAAAAGGGGATCACGTGACCCCCCATGAGACATTGCGACCGTCATAAATATGAACCAGTTGTCAAGGATCCAAATATAAATCACATGACCATGGTCAGGAGTAGGCAACCTGGGCTCTTTTATGACTTCAACTCCCAGAATTCCTGAGCCAGCCACGCTGAGGGGAAAGGGAGAGGTTTCCAAGCTGAGCCATGCTGGCGCTTCTTCTGGGCCCAGCTGGATCCTGGCGCTGATCCTGGGGCTTCCACTGAGCCCTGACAGCCCTGCAGCTCCAGCCGTCTCTCGCTTAGGCTCATGCAGTGCTGCCACCGGTTCAGCTCATTCCCCTCCCCCGCTACCCCTTTTCTAGGATGGTCGCGTACCACCTGCCAGGTGCCCATGTACCATAGGTGGTACCCGTACCACTGGCTGAAAAGCCTTGGGTTAAGGCACCATACCAGAAAGCAGGAGGCATTTCAGTCCCAGCCCCACCTCAGCCCTAGAAAGCCATCCGAGCAACTTTGGGTCAGTCTCCTCTCTCGGCCAAGCCCTCCTCACAGGGTTGTTGTGGGGAAAATAGGAGGAAGAAGCTGTGTTGGATATGTCTGCCGCCTTGAGTCGCTTGTAGAAACAATAAAGGTGGGATATAAATAAATGAATAACGTACTTCAGCCATTGGGTTTCTTCTGACCTCAGCATATGCTCCAAGGATCTCCATCAAGCTGTTCCGTGAGAAGAGCAACTTCTGGATTTTTGCCAGACCAATTGGCAAAGCACTATCAACAAACAGCCTTTGCTAAAAGTTAGATTAAGAGTACATCTTTCTCTTGCTTCATCTCCGGGTCCAAAGGGGACCCGGATTTCAAAACTTTGGGTCATCAGATCTGCTCTGCCCCACTAAGCCTTTTGTTCTCATCAAACCCCTTGATACGAAGACCCCGTTTTTAAGATATCAGAAGTCTTGAGTGTGCTGGTAGTCAAGAACCATGAAGAAACTACTTGAGTGCTGGAGATGCCAAGAAATGAACCAACAATTCATTTGATCACTTCGCCCAACTTGATGTTGTCCACAGATCTCCACTCTACCAGCCACGAGGACGTTGGGAACGTCTGCAGGATTTCCACATACGTTGTGGGTAAAGCTTCAGTAGAAAAATATAGGTAGATACAACGCAAAGGCATTCTTGAGTTTCAGCAACTTACACAGGTGCTGGTTTTGTTTTCTATCTTGCAACCACAAAATGAGACGAGTAATCTGCCGTTTCAATCAAGAATGCTGGTGCTCCAGTGGCATCAGCACTTGGTTTTCTTTGGAACACGCGCGCCAGTAAAATTCACCCCAAAATCAACCATAATCATGTTGGTTCATGGAAGGAAGAGGATCCAGAGTCTACCACTTCCAGTGAACCACAGTGAGGGAGAATGTGCAAGCTTTCCAGCCCTGTAAGATTCTTCATCAGGCAAGATTTTATGAAAAGGAGGCTATGAAGAAGAAACGCAGAGAGTCCTCAACTTACCACCACAGCTGAGCCCCGAATTTCTGTTGCTAAGCAAGGCAGTTGTTAAGTGAGTTTTGCCCCCTTTTATGACCTTTCCTGCCATAGTTGTTAAGTGAATCACTACAGGCGAGTTAGTAACATGGTTGTTAAGTGAATCTGACTTCCCCACGGATTTTGCTCGTTGGAACGTGGCAAAAGGGGATCACGTGATACTGCGACCGTCATAAATAAGAGCCAGTTGCCAAGCGTCTGAATTTTGATCGCATGACCAGGGGATGCTGAAATGGTCAAAAGTCACTTTTTTCAGTGCTGCTATAACCTTAAATGGTCACTAAATGAAAGGCTGTAAGTCGAGAACTACCGTAAGTGAGCTCAGTCATTAGATCACATCTTTTAGCTGTTGCTAAAGGGGGAGCAGGGGGTTGGACTAGAAGACCTCAAAGGTCCCTTCCACCTCTGTTATTGTCATTGTTATACAGTTACGCGCTCCCAGGTTCGGCTTGTGGTCACTCACACAGCCCTGGTTAACAGCCACACTCAGATCGCTTTCAAATGAACACCGAGGCACAAACGGTTCATTGGAGTACTTGGAGACCCAGTGAATTTAAAATAACCAACTTTATACTGGCCACAGTGCTCTGTCTCTCTTTTACACACACACACACACACACACACACACACACACACACACACACACACACACATCTATCCATATCCTTGGGTAGGTTGGCTCACACTAGTCATGGGACTTGGCAACAGCCATGGGTTTATGATCGTGGGTTTATGATCATGGGGGGGGGTGTCACGTGATTGCCATCGGGACTTTCCCAGCCAGCTTCCAATGAGCAGAGTCAATGGGGGGGGGAGCTGGATTCACTTAATGACCATCGCATGAATCACTTAACAACTGTAGTGATCCTCTTAATAATGATAAGCAAGGTTGTAACATCAGGCACAAGTGACTTAGCAACCGCCTTCCTTAGCAACAGAAATTCTGATCCCAACTGGGATCATAATTTAAGGACTCCCCATGAGAGCTGAAACAGAAGGACCAGTAGTATAATTTAACTCTTAGTAGGCCAGGTACGCATGGTGTTGGTCTCCTTGGGTTCAGTGAAGCTAATGTGCAAAGCAGAATAACCAAGTTGGAAGGGAGCTTAGAGGTCTTCTAGTCCACCCCCTGCTAGAGTTTTGAAGATAACTAGGCAGAGGAGGAAAAGATTCGGTTTTTAAGGGAGTGATAAATTATGATTTGTACCACATGAGTTTGCCTCACATGACATAAGGATCTTTTCAGTTTAGATTTTGGATGTGATTAATAGTCAAGGGTTTTATCTGCTGTTCACCCAGGCATCCCTTCGCTCATTAGATGAAATCACGCCTTTCCTCAGAAAACATCAGGCACACGGTGCCTGACGTTCTCCTCAACGGTTTGTCTCCTCAACAACCAGCTTGTAATGGGGGGGGGGGGGCTCAAAGTCCCCTGGTAAGTTTCCGTAGCTGTGAGTGGACTTGAAAAACAGGCTCTTCCTCATCCTTTTTCCAGTACTTCCAATTCTGACATCGTACCGCCTTTTTTGAATAATATTTTTTACTTATATTCCACTTTGCTCTGCCAGTTTTCAGAACTGGTTACCAGAATGTATGTGGTGGGTGGGTGGGGGGAATTATGGCCTTTTTATGACCTGTGGACACCAACTCCCAAAATTCCATGCTGGCTCAGAAATTCTGGGAGCTGAAGTCGTAAAGAGGCCGTAGTTGCCCATCCCTTGGTACCGAGTACTGCTCTTGAGTTAGTACAAAGGGGCTATAGGTTTAAATTCAGTGTATGTGCAGAATTTCAAGTTAGGAGCGCCAGTTTGTTATGGTTAAGATATCAGGCTAGAAACTGGGTGATTGGAAGTTCTAGTGCCACCTTGAGCACAAAACCAGTTGGGTGGTCATGGATCAGTAACTTTCTCTTAGCCCTAGGAAGAAGCAGGTAAGGGCAAACCACTCAATCGCTCAACCTCCTGGCTCAAATGCCGGTTGAGTAAGCCTTTTTCTGCTGCCCCATCGTTCTTCAGGCATCTGACCACTTTGTCAGTCAAAAGACGTGGCTCGTGTGTGGCTCATTGGCAGGGATGGCTCTCTCAGCAAGAGAAGTAGGGACATCTGGGGCTAATGTCTTGGAACCCCACACCTCTCCTCTCACACTCACCTCATATCAAGGTGTGGAAATGGAATCATGGCCTCTGGGCTTCAAAAGATCCCCCTGCCATGACTCAACTTCCAGGCAACTCTACCCAGATGACAGAGAATTTTTTTTATAACAAGGTAAATAAAATGAATTATGATCCCCGTGTGTGTGTGTGTGTGTGTGTGTGTGTGTGTGTGTGTGTGTGTGTGTGTCTATCACAGGCCATTTAGAATATGTAGCAGAAAAAAGAGTCGAGAGTTAACAAAGTTGACTCAATACTGTATTGAGTGGTATAAAGCTGTTACAGAATCTAGTTGTTCTGCTTCGGCTACTGTGAAGCCTCTTCCCAGAAGGTAACAACAACAACAACAACAACAAAAACTGGACATGGAAAGGATGTGTAGCATTCCAGAGAATCCTGGGGGCCCTGGTCAAGCAATGCTTATATTCCATGTCCTGGATAGAAGGAAATGAACTACCAATACTCTTTTCTGCTGTCCTCACCACAGCCTTCCTGTCCAAAACAGTAATACCTCCAAACCACACAGTAATACAATACAAAAGTATAAAAGTATAAATAATAAATTAGATTTTGCTTGCAATTTGGGTGGCTGACGGTGACAGGGAATCTAGGGTGAATCTTGTATCAGGTACTGTTGGAAGGAGTCCGTTGGGTTTATAGAGGAGGTCGGGGGATAGAAGATCTCCTAACTTAAGCCGATTGATTGGATTACACTTTGAAACCATCTCCTTATCTTTTAAAGGGTGCAGCAGCCGGACTCCTGTACGTCGGCGCACACATCCTCAACGCTTACAAGGAATACGACTCTTTTCTTCAGAACCGAGATGCTCTTTTGCCCCCCATCATTATCATTGGGGTTGCTCTGGTCATGCTGGTCATTGGCATACTTGGCTGCTCTGCCACCCTCCGTGAATCCAAGATTGGCCTAGGAGTGGTAAGAATAAGGCCTGGCGCTGGTGGCCCCGCTTATAATAACACCATTGCATGAAGGTGATGCTGGAAGTGGGCAATGAGATGATCCCAGTCCCAGTCCCTCCGTTCCTGGACTCTTGCGGTTGCCTAGTAGGAAGGGATATTTTTTAGTAAATTAATGAGATTCAAATATTCCAGAAACCCCTGAAGTTGGTCAGCTAGCTTGAGGGTTAATTCCATCATGCCAAAATGTCTAAAAAACCCTTTTGCCTACAACTTGAAAATGTGTGGACTTCAACTCCCATAATTCCACATATCTTGAAAGAGGGTAGATCTGTCCACAGAACAGCCAAGTCTTCCAAAGGTTGGTTTGTTGGCCACATCTGGGGAAGATCAGATGTGTCTCTGCTTCTTAAGTCTTCTTTTCTTTCTTCAGTTCTTGGTCATCATCCTGCTGATCTTCACGGCAGAAATAGCCGTCTTTGTGCTTGGATTTATTTTCAAAGGAAAGGTGAGTGAAAATATCCAGGTAATGAAACAACCACAGGTCATCCTCACCTTGCAGCCAGTCACTTAATGATGGGTTCAAAGTTATGTGGACCCTGAAAAAAGTGAACTAAGAAATACAAACAGCAAAAAGCTAGATAAGAATTTAAGAAAGATATAAACGGATTAAAAAAAGGAATCCTTGCAGATTTTATTCCCTCAGTTGTTGCCAACTATAGGGAGCGGGGAATTTTTAGCGGGGTTTTAAAAACAATTTTAAATTAAAAATGGCCAAATCTAATATTTTATTTTAATTGTTTTTAATGATAGTTTTGGGGTATTTTTGTATCTCTTTTTATCAGGCTGTCAGCCGCCCTGAGTCCGCAAGGAGAAGGGCGGGGTAAAAATTTAATTAAATAAATAAATAAATAAATAAAATCTCCATTTCAAGGCCACGGAGCCAGTGCTATCCGAAGATATTTCAGTGGCCATGTGGTCAGCACGACCTCACGAAGTGCTGTTAGCTTCCCATTGAAGTGGTACCTGTTTATCTACTCGTATCTGCATGCTTTCAAACTGCTCGGTTGGCAGGAGCTGGGGGCGAGGGTGGGAGCTCACCCCATTGCATGGCACTCGGGTCTCAAACATGGGCTGTCGGCTTTCCAGCCAGCAAGCCCAGCGCCTTAACCGCTGAGCCACTGAGGCCGCCATAAATGGACTAACAGACTAGAAAAACTTGGGACCTTGAGATTCAGTGGTTAAATAATCATGTGTTGCCTTTTTAAATTGGGTCACCGGTGCTTAAACCTTTTATTTGCAGCTGGAGAGAAGGACAGCAAAACCTGGTTGTTTAGTAGTATATGCAAATCTTGCCTTTTTAAGGCTTGATGCTTTCCGTTGCATTTCAGATGGATGAAAAGATGTGAGGTAATAACAATCTGGGTGCCTTTCTTTTCTTGCCACAGATAGCAGCCGAGTTCCATGACTCTCTGTCGGAATCCTTTGCAGCCTACAATGGAGAATCAGAAAACTCTCATAGTGTAGATTACCTGCAGCGGGAGGTAGGAAAACTGGTCTTTCACTTTATTTTTGCAACATTCAGCTGAAGTTAACAGTATAAAATATTCAATACGTTGGTTGTAATTTTTTTTAATTAATATATTCCATTTTAGTATCTTTTTTTCAGCACATAGGTTGATCGTTTTAGTGTCATGATGAATGGCTCGGCGTGAAAGATCTCATCTGTTAGGGTTGCAAAGGAGATGTTTTTGCTTCCAAAGTAATGATTGCATTTAAACAAGTATTTCCTCATCATGTGAAAATCATAACATTCTCAATACATTCTTGTTCCAAAAATTAGTTATACAGTGCTGATACTCTATTTAAAGAGTGTATTTCAGAGACTAGTCACTGTATGTATTGGGTTTTCATCAGTGGGATTAATCTTTCACAGAACATAACGAAGAATGTGGTCGAATCTTTAATAAAACTGAGGAAAGGTAAAAGTCTGTTTGGTCCTTAGTTAGGAGGCCCTGAAAAATAAAGGCTAGACAAGAAAGGAGGCCATGAAAAACAACTTTGGTAGCAGTTTTTTTTCTTTTCATTGTGAAGCATCAGCATCAATAGTTTGATATTTCTGGAAAGTTCTCCAGCATACTGTATCTGGGCAGGAGTCTCCACAACACACAGTTGCCAATTTCCAAACTTGATTGAGGTGTTTCCCCAAGGATGAAGAGAATCAGTATATTGTGTTGTGGCTCTTATTGAGCATTCCTTACGTGGCCCTGTCCAGATGCAAGGAATTCTGGGACTTACCATTCTGGCCCATCTGGTGGGTGTCACTTTCTGGAGAAGCAGAGCTCCAGGGATGAGCCCTCAAAGCCTCAAAGGCAAACAAACTGAATTGTGGATGCGCCTCTTCTAACCACAATTGCTGCTCTTCCAGCTTCAGTGTTGCGGAGTCCAAAACTACACCGATTGGATTGGTACCCAGTGGTTCAACACTGCAGGCAACCACACTGTTCCTCTCAGCTGCTGCAAGCAAGGCCCGGCTATAAAGAATTGCACAGGACGACTAAGTGAGAAGGAGCTTCTCAACACACAAGTAAGAGCACTCAGGGTTTGCTTGAGTAGGACCAAAGTTGTAGATCCAAGAACTTAAATTGTATGAACCAGCTTCCTAATTTTTTATTTATTTTTTTGCCTATGCTGGCTGTCTTTACTTATCTTATTCTGGTATATATGTTTCCTGTTTCATGTACAAAATTCCTCTAGTTCAGGGGTGTCTTAACTGCCGGCTGTGGGCTGGATGCGTCATGGCGAAACCGCGCCCACCCCATTGCTGGAAAAAAAGTCATGACATGTCACGTGACATTGCAAGTTTGACACCCCTGCTCTAGTTCAATACATGTATGTGGAGATTCTCAGTCATCCAGGTCATGGTTGTCTCAAAGGTGCTTTTTCAAAAGGCTTTTTCAAATACCATGTTTTTAAGAGCCGTGGTGGTGCAGTGGTTAAAATGCAGTATTGCAGGCTGACTCTGCCCGCTGCCAGGAGTTTGATCTTGATGGGTCAACCTTCCATCCTTCCGAGGTCAGTAACGTGAGGATCCAGATTGTTGGGGGCAATATGCTGACTCTGTAACTGCTTAGAGAGTGCTATATAAAGCATCGTGAAGCAGTATATAAGTCTAAGTGCTATTGCTGTTTTTTTCCCTTGAGGAAGAAGAAGACATTTTGCTTCTCATCCAAGAAGCTTCATCAGTTCTGGCTGGATGGCGGTGGTGATGGTGGAAATGGAAGTACTCGTTCCAACAGGATATTCATTGGGTGTGTGTGGAAGGATAATATTTCTTTGCAATCTTATAATATATCTGACTGCAAAGAATATAATACCTCCTGTCATAACTAATCCTTCAATTCCCCCCACCATTCAGCCAGAACTGATGAAGCTTCTTGGATGAGAAGCAAAATGTCTTCTTCCTCCTCCTCCAGGGAAAAAACAAAAAACACAGTCCAGTTGCCTTTTGAAAAAGCACCTTGGAGAGTCCTCTCCCTACAAATTAATTTGAAGAAAACTCTTGTCTGCCTGTCCTTTCATATTTATGGATTGAGCTGATGAAACCAATGCATATTATCATTAACTGGTGGAATTCACTGCCCCAAGATGGGGCTTCATCCAATTTGTTTGAGAGGAATAGAATAATCTAAACCCAAGAATGACACATGGGGATCTTCCAGGCTGAGTTCTTTGTTGTTCTCACACTGATAGACAAAATCTTGAAAGACTTGGGACTCTGTTATCTGCATCTACAATATAATCTGGGGGTTATTAGGGAGGAGCCGTGTTCATCCTCTTTCTATCACACATACGGGGTAACATCTGGGCTGAGTTGCCTCTTATCCCTCTGGAAGGCACCCCCTCCCTCCTGGGGATCCACCTTCTCACTAAAGTCCATCATCAGGCCTCTGATTGGCGACTGTGGGAAATAGGAGAATGGACTAGATTGGGGTTTCTCAACCTTGGCAACTTTAAAATGAGAGTCTGTGGAGATCCTCAGTCATCATCCAGGTCACGGTTGTCCCAAAGGTGCTTTTTCAAGAGGCAACTGGACTTTCTTGCTTTTCTCTGAAGTTTCTTCAGCTCTGGTTTCTTGGATGAGAAGCAAAACGTCTTCAAAGAAAAACAAGGTCCAGTTGCCTCGTGAAAAAAGCATCTTTGGGATTCAAGATGAGTGGACGTCAACTCATGGCTGGCTGGAGAATTCTAGGAATTAAAGTCCACCCATCTTAAAATTGTCAAAGATGAAAACATTGAACTAGATGCACTTCTGGGCAGGTCCAGAGGCCTTTGTGTCCTTATCTCTACCAAGTTCTTGTTTTGCACAAAACTCTTGAACTTTTCTACAAAACTCTTTGAACTTATATAATCAGTTCTTCCCCGTCGTCCCCCCTCACTCCAGGGCTGTGAAAAGGTGGTGGATCTACGTGACCTGTTCAACTACGCGATGCTCGTTGTCTTAGCTTTTGCCATTGTGAAGGTATGTGATGGCCAAGTTTGAACCTGCTTTTCAGTTGGGTTATTGTTCAAAGGACATCTGGGGACTGCGAAGAAAGAGCTGCATGACGGACCCCAAATTATTCCAATCCACCTTTCAATCTGAATGGCCGCCTCTTCTCATTCCCATTTCGATTTGTTGGTGTTTTTTTTTTAAAAAAGGAAAAACAACAATACCCAAAATTGGCTATTTCTGTCCAAATGGTGGTGATCCTGGAGGCTTCCTGCAGTCCAGGAGTTCCATAGATGATCCCTAGAGAAACATGGTCTGATCCTGCCAGTCTCTGCTAATGTTCTTTTGATTCTAAAGGTTTTTTTTTCCTTTTCATTTGCTCTTTGGAAAAGACAAAACTCCACCCTCCAGATTAAGTGGAACATTCCACGGGCTCTTCTCTCCCCTTCGAATGTTTAAGCAATAATCATTCGGTTACATTTCTATCTTTGCCTTTTCTAACCTAGTATGTGTCTTTCCAGGGCCAATTATGAAATGGATTAAGTATTTGCTTGGATCTTCCATTATGAGTAATCACACATAGCCGTAATCCACAAACAGCCAGGGGCTTTTTAAGGAAACCCAGAAGTGCAGCGTTGAGGCAGTATTTATTTTATAAATCATGATTTATACTACATGTAGCCAAGGCTTGCTTAGAACTCAGAGTTAGTTTTGCTTCGACAAAACCGTGCAGTATATTCAATAAACAGTAAGATTTTCGGAAATGGAATGAACCTGGAGTTTTATTTGGATTCTCAAGCTGGATGTTGACAGATGGTCATAAAACAGGTCACTCATGTGACCAGCCTGATTTTACAATCTTTTATGTAACAATAATTAAGGGAATACCATGGTTGTTTAACAAGCCATTGGTTTGCTTTGGGCCAGTTTAGCCCCAAACTGGAATAAATGGCTGTCAAGCACATGCAGTCACAGAACTGCAGGGGAGTATTGGAACTTCAAATCTAGGTTGTGAGCACCCCCCAAGGGAAGTCTGCCCGAACTTAAAATGGTTGCTAAGCAACTGGTCATAAATTGAGGACTACCTATAATCCAGAATTTGTAGAGGACACTCAGAAGGGCAAAACTGAATTTGACAGACACAGGAATGAAAATTAATAGTGGTGGAGAGACTATTAAGGGTCAGATTTGAGAGAAGAGCAATCTATTTTAAAACTGTAAATTCTGTACAGGTTGCCAAGAATGGGGTCCTTCGTGGTCTCTGAGCTTGATGGCTTTCTTACAGGCGTTTCATTACCAAACTAGGTAACATCATCAGTGCTACCTAAAACTAAACCCCAGAATCAAGGAGGCCCCAGAGTCTGAATGGGTGGTCAACATGTCCAGCCATCCACTATCTACTGCAGAACACAATATTTTACAGAGAGGCCTCCACTTCAATACAGGTGATGCTGATCAACTAGAATTCTAGAAGGAACATTTAAAACCAGTAGCACTGATGATGTTACCTAGTTTGGTAGCGAAATGTCTGCAGGAAAACCTGCCAAGCTCAGAAAGCATCAAGGAACCCACAGTTCAACCCTGACCTACAAATATTCTCTTCGATGCTATGTATGGAGACTGAAAGATTAATTACAGTGTTTTGGGTTTTTTTCATTTCAGTTTTTTGGAATGCTTGGGATCTGCGTGTTGGCCTGCAAGAAGGAAAGCAGCGGGTATCAGCCCCTGAGCACCGGGGTGTTCGCCTGACCACGAAATGGAGGGATTTTCCTTTTGGGATTTCCGTAAACAAAGATGGAAAGGTGTCTTGAGCAGAAAGCATTAGCCCATTTTTTATGAAATCCCAAAGGAGATTACACTGGCTTTCAGAAGTCCTATTAAAGGTGAAATAGTTGGCATTAACATCCTCATAAGCCTGAGATTTGTCTGATGTAGTTGAAATTAAGGTGCCCTTGTTTTAACAGCAGATGGAGACATTCGCCGGAAAAGACAGACCAGCGTCTGCGATTCCAGTGTCTGATGTAATTTGTGAATCTATCCTTGAATAGACTTAAAGAAATTATTTTTTACACCAGTCATATTTTCCCCCCAGATTGGTTGGGCCAGAGGCACATGGTAAAGGGCTAGGGGCTTATAGAAAATCTCTAAAATCCAGTGGAAATGGCTAAAAGTTAAGACGTTTTGAAATCCACTCTGAGGTAAATGTTGAGAACTTAGCATGCCTTGGATTGAAACTGGATTCTTCTCCCAAGAAAAACTGCAGGTACGAATGCCGACAATTGCTTTTACTCTAGACCAGGGGTAGGCAACCTTGGCTCTTTTATGACTCGTGGACTTCAGCTCCCAGAATTCCTGAGCCAGCTGTGCTGGCTCAGGAATTCTGGGAGTTGAAGTCCACGAGTCATAAAAGAGCCAAGGTTGCCTACCCCTACTCTAGACTGACGTTTTCTGGAGTAACTTGGAGATTTAGACATAGGCCGACTTCATCTGGGAGTGATCAGCTTTTCTAACAGATTATCCATTACATTTCTGATTGTGTGAATTCTTCTGCTAGGAAGTTGAGTTAGGTCGGAAATGCATGTAGATTCCTAATCTCCCTTTTTTTAGCTCCTGATGTTGAATGTCTAATTCTGGTGGTAAATTGACAATTCATATAAGGGAAGCACAATAACGTTATAACATAATCCCTAAAATAGGCTTCAGACTTTAAGCCAGGGGTGTCCAACCTTGGTAACTTTTAAGACTTGTGGACTTGAACTTCCAGAATTCCCTAACCCCCCATGTTTGTGGGGAATTCTGGGAGTTGAAGTCCACAAGTCTTAAAAGTTGCCAAAGTTGGACACCCGTTTTAAGCAAAGAAAGACATACTCTGCTCTAAATAGCAATCATAGCCTCATCTCTGAAAAAAATATACTTCTTGTTATCATTGCATCCTTAGTTCTAGTCTGTCAAAACTAAGTACAATTCCTAGCTATAAATTTGTTCAGCTACAGAACAAAGTGTTGCTAGAATCCTTCAGAAGTGATGGATTAATTACTTATTCCCAGCCATATCTACACGGAGTAGTTATGTACTCCAGAGACACCAGGTTAGAGAAGGCTGATCTAAATGTTTGTGGTTTGACTTTTTTTTAATCTTTATTCACTGGATGCTCCAGGTTGAATACAGCCTATTTTTGGCCCAATAATCCAGTATGCACCACAGTTGGGTAAAATTTCAGGATGTGCCTGGAAATATATTAAAAACTAGCTGTACCCAGCCACGCGTTGCTGTGGCTCACTCTGGTAAAAGCGCATGTTGCTTTTACGTCCAACAGATGGCGCTGTTTTTCAAAAACATGTTTTTACCTGTCACAGGTGTGACATCTATATAATATAGGTATATAAAAACGCGCGCGTATTCGAATGCAACGTTGTGTCAAAATTTCAAAGCAATCGGTGAAGAACCTTTGGAGATTTAAGATTTTGAACAAACGAACATTTACATTTTTATTTATATAGATGTGATGCTACTTTCATTCCAATAGCAGCTGAGCTTGATATTAAACTTTTTCTCCAGATGAAGGATGTTGACTTGCTGGGGCACGGTCAGATGCATTCTTTATCTTTTGTCTTCTTGTTTTTGTGAGCAGAGAAGCAACTTGGATAGCATATGTATTGCTGTGGGGAAAAGCAAGTTTTGTTTTTTTTCAAACCATTTTTCTTTAAATTTTGAGTATTGTATAGCTACTACATTACACAAAGAGCCTCCTGAAATCCTAAATAAAATAGTTCAAAAATAAAAAGTGCAGTATTTTATTTCATTTAAAAATAACAGGAGAATTGAAAAAGCCAGTGTGTAAAATAGTTACACAAGGACAGTAAGATATTTTGGTTAAACCACTTGATTTGTGATGACTTCACAGGCAACATTGATAATATGGAAGGATTTTGCTAGTGTCCTGTTCTGGAAATATTATTTTTTCCCCCAATTTTAATTTATTTTCTGGGTTTCTCTCATACATGGAATGGCAAAATATTCAATTACTTTTCTACAATTTGCTGTGGAATACACCTACCGCATACGATAAAGAAAGTCTCTAGATCAGGGGTCCCCACCCCCCAGTCTGTACTGGTACTGGACTGACACTGGTCCGCAGCATGCCAGCAACTGGTCTGCACAAACAAGCAAAGTCCCATCCGTGGGATGCAGGCAGCACACAAAACCACGCACCCTCCAGTCCGTGGAAAAACCTCTCTCTATGGAACCGGTCCCTGGTGCCCAAAAGGTTGGGGGCCTCTGCTCTAGATGAATTCAGGCCCTCATGAGTCGACTTACACTTTCATGGAGCTGGCAGCATGGTGGTGCTATGTACAGTAATTGCTACCTTTTTAAAAAAAAATTTAAATGTCCCAGTCTAGCCTTGAGCTCTGGAATCTCTTGGTGGTCTCCCATCCAAGTGCCAATCAGGCTCATCCCTCATGAGTTTCAGAATCCAGTCAAGATCTGCCAGGAACAGAATGATGAGAATGAGGAAGGAGAAGCCAGACTATCCTGTTAAAGCAATTTGTTTGGTATGACTGCATTCATACAACCCATGATTGAACCAGTCCTTATGTATTATACATGAAACATCAAACCACAGGATGTCCAATGAGTCGCAAAGGCACAAACGACACAAAAGACCTGGTTAAAACGAACTAAGTATATTGTGTGAATGCAAGACTAGATTATTTTTTTTTACCTTGTGTGTGTTAGATAAGTCCAGTTTACACCTAAGAACCGTGCTGAATGGTTTTGCTAAGCTTTCCAAAATAACTTGGAAACTGGTTGCGAAGAAACGATCACTATCGCTGGACTTCAGCATTCCCTTTGCTTGGATATGGGAAGTGTTGCATTCCCAGTTTCACCCCTCACTTCAGGCTTCCATTCGGCTACAACTGCATTGTAAGACTGAATAAAGACACAGATTTTACTGCCTTAGACTTAGTTCAGTGTTGCTGCCATTATAAACAACAGTTGCAGGAATTGGGTATGGCTAATCTAGTGAAAAGAAGGACTAGGGAGGTGACATAATAGCAGTATTCCAATATTTGAGGGTCTGGCACGAAGAAGGGGGTGTCAAGCTATTCTCCAAAGCCCCTGAAGGCAGGACAAGAAACAACGGATGGAAACTAATCAAGGAGAGAAGCAACCTGGAACAAAGGAGAAATTTCCTGACAACAGTCGACCAGTGGACCGGCTTGTCTTCAGAAGTTGTGGGTGCTCCATGACTGGAAGTTATTAAGAAGAGACTGGATAGCCACTTGTCTGAAATGGTAGAGTCTCCTGCTCGAGCTGGGGGCAGGACTAGATGACCTCCAAGGTCCCTTCCAACTTTGTTATTCTGTTTTTGTTCTGTTATTTCTTTGGTCAGAATTCCTGCCATGAAGTATGGGTAGTCCTTGACTTACAAGCACAACTGAGCCTAAAATTTCTGTTGTCAAGTGAGGCAGTTGCTAAGTGAGTTGTGCCTCATTTTATGCCTTTTATTACACAGTTGTGAAGCGAATCACTGTGGTTGTTAAGTGAATCATGATGTAGTCGTTAAGCAAATCTGACTTCCCCCATTGACTTTGCCATCTGGGAAGATTAGGGCTGGTGATCACATGACCCAGGACAACGCAGCTGTCAAAAATACATGCCAGTTGGCAAGTGCCCAAATTCTGATCACGTGACGATGGGGATGCTACAGTGGTCATAAGTGTGAAAACTGGTCATAAGTCATTTTTTAAAGTGCTGTTGTAATGGTCACTAAACGAATGGTTGTAAGTCAAGAACTACCTGGAACTCAAGATCTCGGCATACAGCAATTAACATAGAGGGCCGGCACCTTGTGTATAGAATTCATAGATTGGCACCTTGTGTATAGAATTCATAGATTCACTACAGCAGTGTTTCTCAACCTTGGCAGCTTTAAGATGGGTGGACTTCAATTCCCAGAATTCCTCAGCCAGTGGGGAGTTCTGGGAGTTGAAGTCCACCCATTTTAAAGCTGCCAAGGTTGAGAAGCACTGAATTATAGGCATATTTTTAATAGAATTTTGGCTTTTGGATGGTTTTCTCTTCTTTCTGTCATATTCTTTTTTGCCTTTGCCTCTCGGACATCTGACTCTGGGCTGCAGAAATGTGAACGACCATGTGAGGACAGGAATTGCCTATTTCTTTGCTACCGTCCAGATCAGCGTTTCTCAATCTCAGCCTTTGTGGGGTTAGACTAGATGACCTCCAGGCTCCCTTCCAACTCTGTTACTCTGTTCTTCTTTAAGATGTAGGGACTTCAGCTCCCAGAATTCTGCTGACTGGGGAATTCTGGGAGCTGAAGCCCATTCATCTTAAATCTTTGCAGGTGGCCAGTCCTATCACTGATTGTCTGAAAGGAAAAACTTCATCTGAGCAAAACTTCAGAGCAGGGCTCTTCCAACTTGGGCCTTTTATGACTTGTGGACTTCAACTCCCAGAATTCCTCAGCCAGGCACGCTGTGCCTGGCTGAGGAATTCTGGGAGTTGAAGTCCACAAGTCATAAAAGGGCCAAGTTGGAAGAGCCCTGCTTTAGAGTCTGCCCCATTGATAAAGTTCCCCTATACCTGTCAATTCAGATGCAACGCCCCCCCCCCTCCGTTTAGTTCAAACCAAAGTTCTGAGCCCTTTTCTCCCCAACGGATAAATCCGGGTTTTTTTTCCCCTCCCAAGTATGGCAGCGCTGCACGACTCTATCATTTCTATCTCCCAACCCTTGTGTGCCGCTCTATGTTTCTCGTCTATGGCTAACCTCCTCGCCTCTCGTAAGGGGATGGCTAAACTCGTCCCTCCCTCCCGAGACCGGAAAGGAGCACCGGCAACGCCTCCGCGGCGAGAGGAGCGAGTTCTCGCGCGATTTGGGACGCCCAACCGCTTGGGCGGGTCGTTTGAATGTGAGCGAGTCGCCGCCGGAGGGAAATTCTGGGTTTTGCGTGGAGCGGCGACCCCGGAGATGGAGGATGGGGGGGCGAGCCTGGCCTCTCCCGGTGAGACCCCGACGCCCTTGGGGGACTTTCTTTCCAGCACAGTGTAAAGCAATGTTAATGTTTATTTATGCATGCATGCATGCATGCATGTTTATTTATTTGTTTACTCCAGCCGCCCATCTCAAAACAGAGGCTCTGGGAGACTTAAAATTCCAAAATTATAATATTTTAATATTGCATTGATTAAAATAAATATTTAACGGTATGTAACCATTGTTATATTTGATATTATAAAATAATTGCATTACATGTTGTGTTGCTCTTATACCACATTATTATAATTTGGAATTAATTAACTTACATGTTGTGTTGCTCTTATACCACATTATTATAATTTGGAATTAATTAACTTCTATTCATATATAAGATAACCTTTATTGTCATTTTTTTACTGTGGCCGCTCTCAAAGTGTAACACATACATGACACACACCTAAACATAATTAGAACAACATATGTATAGACCCATATCCCTACAGATATGTAACCAATAAATACTAAATACTGTCCATCTTGAATACATACCGGAAGGAGGAAGCTTGAGAGTTCACAAGGTTAATGCTGTATGGAATGAAACTATGGCTGAATATGGATGTTCTGCTACAGATACCACGAAGCCTCTTCCCCGTGTGTGTGTGTGTGTGTGTGTGTGTGTGTGTGTGTGTGTATACAAACCCTATTTCCCTTTTAGCATTTTTGGAATTGGCCATGATTCTTTTGGAAAACTATTTAATAGTTTTAATAAAATACAGCTACTCTATGTGTTGTAAGTAAAGAGATCAATTGTTCCTCATTCCCAACTAAAGAATGTTTTTATTTTTTATTTTTGAACTGGACTTATGATATTTAATATTTCTGCTATTTGTTTGTAGGCAGATCTGTACAAATACTCGTATCCTTAGAAAAGTGAAAATGTTCTGTAAAAAGTGCCATTATAATACCTCTATTTTCATTCTAATAATGTTTAATATATTTTTATAATACTTTTTTTCCTATTTCTGTCTTTGTGTCCCCTTTACCTATGATATTATATATTTTGTATCTATTGCAGATAGACAAAAATACTTGTTTTTCTTACAAAGTGAAAATGTGTAAAACAACATTAGCTATTGTAACCTTTAAAACTGAACATTAGTCTATTTTTCCTTCTTCCTCCTTAAAGCAAGAACATGGGATACAATCTCTTCAAACTTAAATGACCTATGCTTTCATCTCAACTCCAAGATCTCAAATATCAAAAAGTCACTTCAGCTGAGAAAAATAGGTAAGAAAATGTCATTTCTTTAGGGCAGAACTGGTGTGCTTTATGCAATAGTGCTTTGTAAGTTGATCTGGGAGTCTGGGAACATATGCATGGAGAATGCCAGTCTGATGAATATACTTGCGGACTATTTCATTCCCTTTATACAAAGCATAAAACTATGGAATTTACTGCCATCAGTGACGGTATCTTGAGATAGTTTTACAATCAGACTAAATAATTATATAAATTAATGCTACAGTAATTCCTGAATCACAGACAGAATATCTTAAACAATCACAAAAGCGTTATTGCTTTCCTGATCCTGCTGCAAGCTTCCTCAATGCATCTGCTTAGTCGCTGTTTGATGCAACATTTTATTTATTTATCTGTATCCCACCTTTATTATTTTTACAAATAACTCAGGGCAGCCAATATATCCAACACATCTTCCTCCTATTTTCCGTACAACAACAACAACCCAATTACCCTGTGGTAAGATGGCTGGCCAATAAATTTTATAAATATTATAAACCTTGTGAGGTGCTGAGACATGTGACTAGTCCAAAGTCACCCAGACGGCTTTCATGGCTAAGATGGGACTTGAACTCAGGGTCTCCTGCTTTCCAGCCTGATGCCTTAACCGCTAGACCAGGGGTAGGCAACCTTGGCTCTTTTATGACTCGTGGACTTCAACTCCCAGAATTCCTGAGCCAGCACAGCTGGCTAAGGAATTCTGGGAGTTGAAGTCCACGAGTCATAAAAGAGCCAAGGTTGCCTACCCCTGCGCTAGACCAACCTGGCTCTCAAAGGCTGGACTGTGAATACTTAGAGAGGTATATTTGGAAGAGGCTTTAGAAGATACCACATCTGTTCCTCAGATCAGGATGCACTGCAGCATCCCTGGGAGAGGACCCCAGAGCTATTATTGGAAGATCTCTGTTGAAAGAAAACTCACACTTCATGTGGCAGCCAGTCTCCCTAGATGGCAGCTTCCGCAGCCGTGGACCTACTTCCTCACAGTTTTAATTCACGGTGTTTTGTCCCTTTGGAACTATGGTGCCCAGGACTGGACATCACACTCCAAATCCTGTCTGAGTAGGGCAGAGTAGAACATCTGTTTCCCAGGGTCTGGTTCAGTGCTCCTCTTAAGGCATCCCAGGATAGTTTTTGCCTAGCAGCTACAGCCCTGCTGGCTCATGTTTTGGTCAGTCCCGCAAAGCTCTTCTTGAATGACCGGCATCAAAACCCATGTCGTCTAGAGGTATTATCGGCTTGGAGGATGGCCAACTGCAGTTGCAGAAAGATTGCGAAGGAGAAGACTTCAGAAAGCCATTTTCAGAGCTAACAGGATGAGGAAATGGCTTGTGTTCCACATAAAGCAATTTTGGATTAGGCCTTTTGCTTTACCTTTTTTCCATGCTATGATTGATCTTCTTTATTTGTAGACCAGGACCCATCTTTGAAGACAGTGCTCAATAAGGTAGTCCATGAAATGTTCCTCTTAAATAGCCTCCTCAATAAATTGGAAGAGGAGTATCATCATCAGTGGAGACTACAGAAAAAACTCAAGGTACTAACGACATTTGATGCCTCAGAATCTCAATAAAATGTACCTTCTGACCTCTACAGATGTTAAGCATCTAAAGCAAATGCTGTGCCTCTTGCCCACATTACACCAGTGGTTCTCAGCCTTTTCTTCACCATGGGCCCCCTTTGAATACCTTTTGTGGCCATGGACCCCCAAGACGTAACTCGAGATTTAAATCCTAACATTTCTTCAAGCCTTTGTGGACCCCCTGTGACGACATTGTGGCCCTTCAGGGGTCCCTGGACCACCGGTTGAGAACCACTGGATTACATTATTCTAGAAAGTTGTTATAGTGCGGAGGACCAAGAGTTACAAATTAATCCTAACTATTAATCTCACGTCCTACCTTACAGGTGGTCCTTGACTTACAACGGTTCATTTAGCGACTGTTCAGAGTTGTAACGGCACTGAAGAAAGTGAATTTTGACCATTTTTCACACAACTGTTGCAGCATCCGCAATGTCACGTAATCAAAATTCAGAGGCTTGGCAACCGGCTCGTATTCATGACGGTTGCAGTGTCCCCTGGTGTCATGTAATCACCTTTTGGGACCTTTTCACAAGCAAAGTCAGTGGGGAAGCTGGATTTCACTAAATGGCCGTGTTACTAACTTAACAAATGCAATGATTCACTTAACTGTGGCAAGAAATGTAAACTGGGGCAAAATTCACTTTAAAAATGTTTCACTTAGCAACACAAATTTTGGGCTCAGTTGTGATTGTAACTTGAGGACGACCTGTATTTCACTCTCAGCTACAAAAGCTTAGTGTGTTTGGGGAACTGTCTGATGTATGTAGTAAAATTACTAAAAGCTGCTGCTTGTGGCAACGGAGTGAAGGTCCCTGCATAAGCTACCTTGAGTTCCTAAAGGGTGGGAAATAAATCTAGTAACTACGTGAAAAGTAAATAAAGTGTGCAACTTATTTTAACTTAACTCAGGGTGACTAAAAATAAGATTTGCACATTACTAGAAATCAACAGAAGCCTCTAAATCAGTGGTTCTCAACCTTTTTAATGCTACGACCCCAACCGGTCGTAAGTCGAGGACTTTCCCTGCCCGGGAGCGCTGCGCATGCGTGGTTCCGCCCCCTGCGCCGGCCGAGGCATAGCTGGCAAGCGGCAGAGACAGAGCAGGCCGACCACCAGCTGGCCCAGCCCAAGGGATATAAGGCACCCGCCGGAAAAGGGGAAAAAATGGCGGACAGCCTTGCTTGGTGACCCCCATGAAATGGTCGATCGACCCCAAATGGAGTCCCGACCCACAGGTTGAGAACCATTGCTCTAAATACATGGATTAATGCAGAATAGGATGGAATTTCTATCACTAGTATAATTGAAGTGTTTTCATTAGGCATCAAAAGAATTCTACCATGGTTTTTGATGTGAAAATACTAATTATTTATAATATTTTGAAAACAAACATTTCAGGAGGCCCCTGGATTCTTTTTCTATGCCTTAAGGCAAGCGATCATTGTGCTCCGATTGTTCCTACGAGTGTTCTGTATTTCTTCCTGTATGTACTCAGCTGTATGAGACCTCCAAAACAGATTTAGCTTAAACCATTTCTGGAGATCGCCTCTCCCCTACGTGATTTTTCTCCATCTTCCCAAACTCCAGTCTTGTGCAGCACTGGTATTTCTGATTGCAGGAGCTGCAGGCGTCGGTGGAGAGGGACTATCTGGAGGCCCAGCGTCTTGGAGAGAATGTGCCCATCTACCTTCCCCAAGCCACACAAGGCAGGTCTGTGTCCTGTCAATCACCTTGGCTACCAAGGGGCAAAAGAGGGGCGTACTGTGAAGAAACAGCCAGGGTTTTGCACATTTTACGTGGTTTTATAATCACACTAAACAATTATATGGAGAATTAATGCTATAGTGATTTCCTGAATCGCAGGCAGGATATCTTAAACGACCACAAAAGCGTTGCTGTCTTCCTGATCCTGCTGCAAGCTTCCTGAGTGCATCTGCTTAGTCGCTGTTTGATGCCCCATTTTATTTATTTATAGTCACTGGCGTGGTGAGCTTTTGATTATTTATTTATTTATTTTATTTATTTAATTGCATTTATATCCCGCCCTTCTCCTTGCGGACTCAGGGCGGCTGACAATGATTAAAATACTAACATATACATCTAATTAAAAATTGATTAAAAAGAAATATTTAGATACGTCAAATTTAAAAGTAATTAAAACCCCTTTAAAATCCCTTAGGCCAGTTCCGCGAGCTGGAACAACCACGTCTTGAGGGCGCGGCGGAAGGAAGGGAGATCAGGGATCACCCTGATCTCTGGGGGCAGTTCGTTCCAGAGGGTGGGTGCTCCCACAGAGAAGGCCCTCCCCCTTGGGGTCGCCAGCCGGCACTGTCTGATGGACTCTCCGTTTGCATTCCAGTTCGGTAGGCATAGCTCTAAAGGAGAAGGAACCGTGCAAGGCTGAGGAGAATAAAGCCTCAAAGAAGTCGGCCAAAGTCTCCAAGTGCATCCGAGAAGCGCCCTTCATAACGGCAGAGGAGTTTGAGAACGTTCCCGCGTGAGTAATCTGCAAACGGGAAAGTTGCCCTGCATTTTTATAGCTCTTTTTCCAGAGCGGTCCCAGTCTGGCGCTGGCTGCCATTGGGCTGGATCTGAACCATCATAATGCCCAGCCAGTGCAGGATGATAGGCATGAAAGCTGGCTGGGTGGCTTTGGGCCAATCACCAGGAGACGGTGAGTTCTAGTGCCGCCTTAGGCACGAAAGCCAACTGGGTGACTTTGGGTCAATTGCCAGGAGACGGAGCGTTCTAGTCCCACCTGAAAGCTGACTTGGTAACTCTGGGCCAATCACCAGGAGACGGGAAGTTCTAGTCCTGTCTTAGGCACGGACGCTGGTTGGGTGACTTTGGGCCAATCACCAGGAGACGGGGAGTTCTAGTCCCACCTTAGGCACGAAAGCCCTCTGGGTGACTTTGGGCCTGTCATTCTCTGTCAGCCCAACCCACCTCACAGGGTGGTTGTTGTGGGGAAAAGAGGAAGAGGAGGAGATGTTCATCATCTTCAGTTGTTTATAAAGCACAGAGAGCCCTTGGCTCAGGGCCACAATTGAGTCCAACATTTCCATCACTAAACAAGACAGTTGTTGAGCGAGTTTTGCCCCATCTTACGATCTTTCTTGCCACAGTCGTTCAGTGAATCACTGCAGTTGTTAAGTTTGTCATAGGGTTGTTAAGCGAATCCGGCTCCCCCGTTGGCTTTGCTTGTCAGAAGGTCGCGAAGGGATCACGTGACCCTGGGACAACGCAACCGTCGTAAGTACATGCCAGTTGCCAAGCATCCCAGTTTTGATCACTTGGCCTTGGGGATGCTGCAACCGTCACAAGTTACTTTTTTCAATGCGGTTGTAACTTCGAACGGTCACTAAGCGAATGCTTGTAAGTTGAGGACTATGTGTAAGATAAAGGTGGGGGGAATTTAATAAATAAATAGTGGTTAGGGGATTATGGGTGTTGAGGTCCAGCATGTGGACTTCCGAATGAAGTGAGGTGGCTTCGGGATTGGATAATGCGCCATTCTCTCTGATTTTCTGTTCCTCTCTCTCCCCAAGCATAAAAATGAGGCAAGGTTCACGGTTAGCGTGCCGTTCTTGTTACACGATGAAAACGAAGGCGCCGTTCTTACTTCCTTTTCCTAGTCCAATGGTGGTGAACCTATGGCACAGGTGGCACTTGGAGCCCTCTCTGTGGGCACACGTGCTGTTGCCCCAGCCTTGCCTCCCCCCGCGACCCTCTCCAGCAGCCCCCCTGGAGGAGAGTCGCCACCAAGCGTGGCCCACCCGGAGCAGTGCAGCCAAGGACATGGCAGCCAGGCAGCGTAGACAAGACTCTGCCCACACACCCCATCATGCACAGTTGATGCTGCGGGGCGCGGGCAGAGGGCATGGCTGCCATGGCGCTGCTGGGCGATCTGCGGCAGGCCCTGGAGGCGGTGAGTGGCCCTCACCGCCTCACCGATCTGCGGGCAGGCGGAGTGGGGGCGGGGCATGGGGTGGAGCAGGGGCGGGGCCAGTTTTTGGGCACTCGGTCTCTAAAAGGTTTGCCATCACTGTCCTAGTCCAAGGGACGATCCTGAGCCCAAACGATATATTTTGTCGCTTCTTTAAAACGTAAACACCCGCAGAGCAGCTGATAGATTTAGCCGCATGTGATTGGGTCCGGTGCTGCTGCTCAGTGATTTGGCCACGTAACTGGATCCCTGGTCAGTTTTTATTGGATGACCATAAGCTCGGAAAGCAGCCGGATCAATAACCCTCTCCTCAAATGTGTCTCAAAATGTCCTGTGGGCCGAAAGACGATGTGGAGATTCAAGTCACGACTCGAAGCTTGACTGAGGCCTTTTCCGGGACTCCCCGCGGGCAACAAGGGCCGGCTGTGCTGCCAAAGGGGGCGGAGGGGCAAGCGCAGGTGGGCGGAGGCAGCCGGACCTCCCGACTCAGCTATGCAGTCGTTGCGCGGAGATGCGCATCCTGCATGCTGATCGGTTGATCCAACTCCCTGTTGGGAGGTGGAGATTTTGAGTGCGCCCGCCCCCCAGATAGAATATTAATATTCCAGGTAGTCCTCAACATACAACAGTTCACTTAGTGACCGTTCGAAGTTACAACGACACTGAAAAAAGTGCTTTATGACCGTTTTCACTCTTATGACTGTTGCAGCATCCCCACGGTCACGTGGTTTACATTTGCATGCTTGGCAACTGGTTCATATTTACGACGGTCGCAGCATCCTGGAGTCGTAGGATCCCCTTTTGCAACCTCCTGACAAGCAAAGTCAGTGGGGGAAGCCAGATTCGCTTAATAACCGTGTGACTCACTTAGCAGCAGCAGTGACTCACTTAACAAATGTGGCAAGAAAAGTTGTAAAATGGGGCAAAACCCACTTAACAAATGTCTCACTTAGCAATATAAATTTTGGGCTCAGTTGTGGTCGTAAGTTGAGAGCTGCCTGTATAACATCATAATAACATTGCGGTGATCAGAAGTGTGAGTGCAACTGCTACACAACCGTCTCCGAACAACGGACGCAGATGTTCCCTGGTATGCAGTGACTCTGGAGTCTATAACTCCAGCTCTTCAATGGTTCCAATGGGGATTCAGAGGAAGCCAGAATCTGAAACCCAAAAGCCAAAAAGGTGGAGGGAGGTAACCATATTAAGAAAGACAAAATCCCTGCAGATGTTGAGTCACACGGTTGTTAAGTGAATCTGGCTTCCCCCATTGACTTTGCTTGTCAGGAGGTCGCAAAAGGGAATCACATGAAACACCCCACCCCCCCCCCAGACACTGCGACCGTCATAAATACAGGCCAGTTGCCAAGCGTCTGAGTTTTGATCGCATGACCCTGGGGATGCTGCGGCAGTCATAAATATGAAAAATGGTCATAAGTCACTTTTTTCCGTTCTGTTGTAACTTTGAACAGTCACTAAAGGAACGGTTGTAAATCAAGGACTGCCCGTATAGCAAAACACATCTTGGAAGGTTGATTCCCTCTGTTCCTCTTGTTTTAAGATGTTGTTTGGGTCTCAAAAGATGGCCAGACTTTACACATGGCCCTTGTCGCTGGCATCTGCACATCTTGCTCAGCTGCAAGGAAATTCTGGAAATGATGGCAATGGCGTCTCAGACTTTCTACTCGTATTCTTCACGGGTCTGTGTCGTTCTCCCGGGACCTCCCCCCGTGTCCTTTGGAAATCGTGCCTTCGGTGTTCCTGGTTACGTTAAGCAGCTCTTCTCTTCTCCCCTGCAGGTACATGAAAGGCCGTCTCACCCACAGCCAGGTGAACGCGGTCGTGGTCGAGATCAACAAAGCTGTGGCTAGCAAGTACAGCATCATGCGCCAGCCTGTGAAAACCATGGTGAACGCAACCAGGAACCTCTACTTCCGATTCCAGGAAGAGGAAACCAAAGACACAAAAGGTGAGCGGTCGAGGGAAGCGCGGGCCTCTCCGTGCCCCGGGAAGGGAACCCCTGGCAGTCTGGCTAGTCCTGGACTCATGAGGACGGCTGGCACCAGAATTTCCATGGCTGAGCAGGGTGGAGAACAAGTCAGTTGTGGCCTGGGTTTATGACCTTTTTTGTCAAGAGTTATGAAATGAATCACTGCAGTTGTTAAGTGAACCACGCGGTGAACAGGGCTGTCCCCGCTGGCTTTGTTGGAGGCCAGCTGGGAAGGTCGCAAGGGGTGATCACGTGACCCTGGGATACGGCAACCATCGCAAATACACGCCCGTTGCCAAGCAGCTGGATTTTGACTACGTGATCCTGGGAGGGCTGCAACTGTTGTAACTACAAGCACCAGTCATAAGTAACTTTTTTCAATGCCGTTGTGACTTTGAACAAGTGCTAAATGAATGCTTGTACGTTGAGGACTTACCTGTACCCATCCCTCACGACCTAGAAGGCAGTAAGTTGGAAAGATGCCAGTCTTGATGCCAATTTTCCCCAGTGAAAGTCAAGTGTGACATCTAGTTCCATACCTGAAAGGTGTTGCCAGCTTTAAAGGTGCGGATGCTTATTTCAGTCCTTAAAGATGGCCTGTGCTAGACACAAATTGGGTTGTGGGAAGCTGCCGGTGGAACCACGTCATAGCTTGTTTAATCACAATGAATGCAACAAAGTTGCTGAATTCACAACATGCCTAGTCCAACACTGTGACTTAGCGCAATGTGTGAACCAGCCCCAGAATGAGGACACTGGTCTCGCTAGCTCTCTTTTCAGTCTGCGTTGATTGGGTCCCAGGATTTCAGAGAAGGGCTTTTCTCGGACTTGCGCGAAGATGTTGGGGTTGAACTGGGTGCTTTTACAATCAACCCTTTGGGGTGTTTTTCCGTGCTGAAAGAACTGGTGGGCTTTCCCAAGAAATAGGACTGCAGCCCAAGCCACATTTCCTTTAGGATGAAAATTCATGGCTTGGCAACACGTGCTTTGTACAAAGAAGTCTCTGAGTTGAGTTTCTAACATCTCCAATTCTGTAAAAAAAATAGTTATAAATGGATAATTGGGAGGAACGCACCGTATTCTCTAAAAACCTGGAGATCTTCGGGTAGATCAGATTGATGGTGGCTAGGTGGACCAACGGTCTAGCTAGCTTGATATTAGACGGCGTGGTATTCTAGCATTCTTGGGCACCTTCATGAGAGGTCTTTCCTTCGCTTGTCTTAGACCAGTGATGGCGAACCTTTTAGAGACCGAGTGCCCAAACTGCAACCCAAAACCCACTTATGCATTGTCAGGTGCCGGGTGGGCGTGGCCCATTGGGTGGGTGTGGCCCATTGAGTGGGCGTGGCTGCGGTGGTAACGGCAGACTGGGTGGGACTAAAAAGTTCAATCAATCAATTCCAACTTTGCAAGATCTTTTTTTTTCCCACGAGAAGTTGAAATTGACTGATTGATTGAACCTTTTTTTTTTTTTTCACACGGCGGTGGAGGCCTAAAGTGAAAAGGTTTTATAAAACCCAGCTGAAGGCCTAGGACTGGGGCGATGGTGTGTGTGCCCATAGAGAGGGCTCTGAGTGCCACCTCTGGCACCCGTGCTATAGGTTCGCCACCACTGTCTTAGAACATAGTAGTCAAGATGGAGCCTCCCATTGATCTGATTTTCCATTGTGTTTTTGCTTAATTGGTATTGGAATTGGTATTTTGCTTAATACCTACTAGGACCCTACTAGGTTCCTGACGGAGCTTGGGCCATATCCGGAGGATCTAGTTCATGGCTCAGCGGAAAATCAGGCGGCAGCTTGGGAAATGACCGCTGCCGCAGCACTAGACCAAGTCGTGCCTTTGCGGCCTCTGACCCGGCATAGATCTCGACTGGCTCCTTGGTTTACCGAGGAGCTGAGAGAGATGAAACGCCGGAAAAGACGCCTAGAGAGCAGCTGGAGGGCCAGCCGAACCGAATCCGACCGAACACAGGTAA
>NW_015386448.1:158168-207253 GCF_001527695.2 Protobothrops mucrosquamatus | reverse complement strand
CACCCTGTGGAACGAACTCCCCCCAGAGATCCGGATTATTCCGGATCTCCCCTCCTTCCGCCGTGCCCTCAAGACATGGCTTTTCCATCAAGCGGGATTGGCCTAGGGGGGGATTTTATAGGGATTTTAAAGGGATTTTATAATATTAAACTTAATACAGGTTATTTAATATATATTTTAATTTGGCTTTTAGAGATATGTATTGTATTGTACTGTTTTTATTTACCTGTAAGCCGCCCTGAGTCCCTCGGGAGAAGGGCGGGGTATAAATGGGATTAAATAAATAAATAAATAATAATACCTGTGGCCAGTGCAGGATCTCCAGATGTTTTCAGGCTGTGTTTGACCCCCAAATGAAACCTTGTGTCTCCACAGGTGAATATTTTATTGTGGAGGCTGATATTGAAGAGTTCACCCCGCTGAAGGTTGACAAACGTTTTCACAGCATCCTGACTATCTTGCGACATTGCCACCGAGTGCGGGAAATCCGAGGATCCCGGCTTGTCCGCTATGCCCTCTGCTAAAAATTATTGGTCACTGTTGTGGACGTTTGGTTTTTTCCCCTGACAACGCTGCATCTTTGTTTTGCTTCCTTCCTGCCATTATTATTAGAAAAGATGGGTTTTGTTGGCATTAGTAAAATGTTTGTTATGGGACAAAGATTTTAGATTTGTGCAGTGACTGAGACAGCGAAACAATATCATAGCTTTTCCTGCCATCTCCTCATTCCATTTTAATTTTGTACTTGGTGAGTTTAAGACATTTTAATTTGGCATAATAGATGAAGTGTTTGAAGAGATTTGCTCAAAGTTTTTGGAACTTGAGTTTTGGAAGTGGTGTGTTGCTAATAAATCAGAGAAGGGAATAAATGTGCAAAATAACTGCTGGCTCGTGTTTGGATGTATATGTGAGTTTGTGGGAATCACTGTGTGTCTGTTCATGAAGAAATATTGGTGAAGACAGGTTTTCAGCGTAAAGGATTCTTTGGAGGGATGTAAGAGCTTGTAGGGTTTTTCAAACCTCTCAGGATGCAGCTACGCAGCATTGCGTGCCAAAAGATAAGATAATCTTTAGATAAGATAAGATAACCTTTATTGTCATTTTTATACTGTGGGCACAATGGCACACATCAAAAATGAAATTTAGTTGCCTGCTCTCAAAGTGAAACACATACATGACACATACCTAAACATACTATGAACAACATAGGTATAGACCCACATCCCTACATATACGTAGCAAATAAATATTAAATACTGTCCATCTTGAATATATAACGGAAGGAGGAAGCTTGAGAGTTCACAAGGTTAATGCTGTACGGAATGAAAGTCTGGCTGAATCTGGATGTTCTGCTACGGATACCACGAAGCCCCCTCCTCCCAGAAGGGAGCAAGGAAAACAGGTCATGAAGAGGATGTGTAGTGTCCCATACAATCTTGCGGACCCTGCTCAAACAACGCTTCTGTGCTATGTCCTGGATGGGAGGGAGGGAGCTGCCAATGATCTTTTCTGCCGTCCTCACCACTCTCTGCACCGCTTTCCTGTCTGAAGCAGGGATGCTTCCAGGCCAGACTGTGATGCTGTGTGACAGGATGCTCCCGATCGTCCCCCTGTAGAGATAGTTCCCCCCACCATGCCATCACTCTGCTCAACATCTAATTCCCACAGCACTGTCTCATGTCTGTGGGTATTTACCCTGCTTTGCTATTATCCTTTTCATCTTTTTCTACTACCTTCTCTTATTAGTATCATTATAATGATTATTATTACTCTATTCGTTTGAGAGTTTATGCACAGGAGAGAAATTCCTTGTGTGTCCAATCACACTTGGCCAATAAAGAATTTGATTCGATTCAATTTGTTCTATTCTACCGTATTTCCCCGAATATAAGACCCGGTCTTATTTTTTTTTTCCCTCCAAAAGAAGCACCAGGTCTTATTTTTTTGGAGTGGGGGTGTCTTTTCCACGGTCTCACCTCACAGTGGCAGCAGCACCAACAGCCATACCCGGTCGGCCCACTTCTTCTGCGGCCCAAGGAAATGCCTCGGCAGCTGAGAATGGAGCTCCGGATAGGCCTCTGACAGCAAAATGCAGGCCGGGGGGGGGGGGGCACCACAGAAGAAACAGGCTGGCAAAGCAAGGCAGGTGTCGATTCACGGGAGGCCCGGCTGCCATGGTAAGCAGGTGTGGGGCACGTGGGGTAGCTCTAACCCTCCACCTTAGCTTGATTTTTAGGCATGTGCCCAGCCCCAAAACTAGGGTTTATTTGGGGGATAGGGCTTATATTAGGCCCACCCCCCAAAAAAATCAAGCTAGGGCAGTGATGGCGGACCTTTTAGAGACTGAGTGCCCAAACTGCAACCCAAAACCCATTTATGCATTGTCGAGTGCCAGGTGGGTGTGACCCGTTGGGTGGGCATGGCCCATTGGGTGGGCGAGGCTGCGGTGGTAACGGCAGACTGGGTGGGACTAAAAAGTTCAATCAATCAAGTCCAACTTTGCAAGGTCTTTTTTCCCGCGAGAAGTTGAAATTGACTGATTGAACTTTTTTTTTTTTTGCACACGGTGGCGGAGGCCTAAAGCGAAAAGTTTTATAAAACCCAGCTGAAGGCCTAGGACTGGGGCAATGGCGCGCGTGCCCATAGAGAGGGCTCTGAGTGCCGCCTCTGGCACCCGTGCCATAGGTTCGCCACCACTGAGCTAGGGCTTATGTCCGGGTAGGTCTTACTTTCAGGGAAATGTAATATTTATTTGATTCGATTATTCTGTTCTGTTCTATTGATTCTATTCCGTTCCCTTCTATTCCATTCTCATGCTGAAAACCTGGAATCGTTGAAATACATATTGACTGTTGCACACTGTATGCAACCCCAATATATGTTAGCAATCAGTTCTTTAAAAATGCCCCAGGTAAGTTTACCTTTTTTCAGCTCTCTGTATTACTAGCACACCACACTAGATCGGCTTGTGTGCTCTGTCCTGCCACAAAACCAGCAGCTGACCCTCTGCCCAAATACCCATCGCAGGTGGCAGCTTCTGCCTGCATAGATTAGGTAAAACCTTCAAGACACGCTCGACTCCTGGTGACTTCATGGATTCAATGATGTTGGAAGCAGAGAACAGACGTGGTGAAATTACTTCGAGGGAATGCCACAGGAAACCGACATTTTGTGGCTGGCCTTCACAGAGCAGGTCTGAAACAACTTGACAACAAAGGTCACATCCTTAAGAAAGGACTGCGTTCAAAGCCGCTGGATGTCCATGGCCAATTGTTAACCACGAAGATGACAGGGGATAACCTTTCTCTTTTTGCTTTTGGGAATAAATAATCCTCCTTTCTTCACAGCTGTCTGGATTTCATTTTTATTTATCGTAGCGCAAACGTGGCTTGAATTGGAACCCCAAATTATTCTTCTAACAATCATCAGGGAGAAAAGCTATGTTGTCGCTAAAAGCTGAAAATAACTTGATGACACATAACCAACCATCAAGTACTCTGAGTAACCTAGATCTCGCTGAACTATAATTCCCAGCATCCCTCAGTATTGTTCCTGCAATTGTACGAATTGTAACCACAAGAGCAGGAGTGACAAACTGCCAGCCCACAGGCCGAATGCATCATGCCGAAACCGCACCCACCCCATTGCTGGCATTGGGAAAAAAGTTGCGATATGTTGTGACGTTGTGACACGTCGCGTGGCATTGCGAGTTTGACACCCCTGCACTAGAGGATGTAAATAGTAAATCAGTCTATGATCTTTATTGGGTGATAGCAGATTTGTACAGTAATAATAATAATGATAATGATAATGATAAAGTTGGAAGGGACCTTGGAGGTCATCTAGTCCAACCCCCTGCTCAGGCAGGAAACCCTACACCATTTCGGACAAATGGCTGTCCAGTCTCTTCTTAAAAACAACTGGAGCACCACTTGAACACCATGGGCATTGACAAATTCGCTATTAGTCAATTGCAAAAGGCGGCCTTACTAGGAACTGCTTCCATCATGCGACGAGATCTGTGATACCATCAAACATCCACATCTGCCTATCCCGGGTCCTTGGGAAGGACTCAATAGGTAGACAAAATGCCAAATCCTGTCTGAACATCTGGCTGACTGTGCGATGATCCATAATAATAATAATGTTGGAAGGGATCTTGGAGGTCATCTAGTCCAACCCCCTGCTCAGGCAGGAAACCCTATACCATTTCAGACAAATGGCTGTCCAGTCTCTTCTTAAAAACTTCCAGTGTTGGAGCATTCACCGCTTCTGGAGGCAGGTGGTTCCACTGGTTAGTTGTCCTCACTGTCAGGAAGTTTCTCCTTAGTTCCAGGTTGCTTCTCTCCTTGATCAGTTTCCATCCGTTGCTTCTTCTCCTGCCTTCAGGCGCTTTGGAGAACAGCTTGACTCCCTCTTCTTTGGGGCAGTATGGTGAGTTTCTTTTTAAAAAAAAAACATGTTTCAAGTAGCAGTTGTAGCAGTATAATGGAGCCCAAATATCTCTTGGTCTGCCTTTTCCCTACATGTAAATCATAAGGCGATTGTCTAAATCTCATTTAAATTGAGAGCTTAGCGCTGAGCTTTTGCTATTAATTTCAGTGGAATTTAAACATGCTTAATGGCCTCTGAAGTTGTGCCCTCTGTCAAGTTATTAAAAGGCCAAGTTCATTTAGCTTTGCTTTTCGGAGACATTTTAAGATTATATGTTACCGTTAGCTATTTAAATTCCAGCTTATCCCTCTTAGTATATCTCTACTTAAAGTTTGTTCTGCAAGCCTTTGGCAGGGAAAGAGGATAAAGAATTCTATTTTCTTAGCTTTTTGTTTTTCTGTTTGGGACAGACCGCCTTCTTTGATCAGGATTTAGCTCAGGGGTAGTCAACCTTGGCTCTTTTATGACTCGTGGACTTCAACTCCCAGAATTCCTGAGCCAGCTAAGCTAGCTCAGGAATTCTGGGAATTGAAGTCCACGAGTCATAAAAGAGCCAAGGTTGACTACCCCTGACTGGTCGGGACTGTTCATTTTTCTCTCTAATTCTTACTTAAAAGCTTGAGTGATCAATCTTGCCGAGTATCTTTTTTTAGTAGCATTTTTATATAAACATATTTAAACAAAGAAAGGGGGGAAAGTGAGCAACGTAATAGTTTTTCCTCTTTCCCTTGCCCCCCCTTTTGCATTTCGGGAGAGAGTTAAAGATGAAATGAGTGACCCAGCCCCCTATCAGGAGTGCTATTCTCAATGTGCTACCACGTTTGCTTCAACCCTCAAACCAACATAGGGGGTTCTATCCTGGCTTAGCACAAATGCAAAACTTTGGGCCAGTCACTCAGCCCAACTCACCTGACAGGGTGGTTGTGGTGGAGAAATAGGAGAAGGAAGGAGAACTAGGGATGTTCACCACCCTGAGGTACTTATACAGTAATAAAGGTGGGATAAAAATCTGATAAACATGTTTGTTTCGAGCCTTTATCCTGATTTGTTTCTGCATTCCTGATAAATCTTTGACCCCAACCTATATACACACGTAGCTTTTCTGGGGAATTTCTGGCTTCTCCAGGACTATGATTCCAAAATGTGATGGTTCATGCTTCTGCAGATGTTCTTTCCAGAAATAAAGGCCATCATACATACATGAAGGTCTGCTGGTTGTATCTAAACAAAAATGGCTCTTCTGCTGAGGGGCTGTCACAGAAAAGATGGGTCAACCTATTCTCCAAAGCACCTGAGGGCAGGACAAGAAGTAACAGATGGAAACCCATCAGAGGAAGATCCACGTGGATCTAAGGAGAAACTTCCTGACAGTGAGAACAATTAACCAGTGGAACGGCCTGCCTCCAGAACTTGTGGGTGCTCCATCACTGCAGGCTTTTAAGAAGAGACTGGACCATCTTTCATCTGGAATGGTCTAGGCCAGGGTCTCCTGATTGAGCAGGGGGTTGGACTAGAAGACCTCCAAGGTACTTTCTAACACTGTTATTCTGTTATTCACAATCACCATCATACTTTCTGCAGATCTTGAAGGCCATCAACATGCTTTTTAAAAAGTTCCCCACCTCAGAGAGGTAACCTACCCTCTAATTTAACCAATATGCAGAATGGCAAAACAAAAACAACTAACACAAGGTAGTAAACAATCCAGGAATTGGTCAGGATCTCCAACAAATAATGTAAAATACTCTAATTTGCAAAAATGAATCCTGTTGATTTTTACACACTCTGTTCAGCTACGGTCATTATTTAAGCCACAGTTTCTTGAGCAGAGCGTAATGATGATTTTGTGTATAATATGAGTCAATTAATCATGGTTTTCAAACCATATTAAGCTGGTCTCATACCAGGCACTTATCCCATCCACCCCCAAGCAGATTGTGTTGGTGCTTATCACAATACAGGAATCCTAGCTATAATGTTGAACCTACAACGATTAAAACAAAGAGCTTTTTAGAATATGCTGGTATGATCAGAATTTATAACAAGATATGGAGCCCAGTTTGAAAGGAATTGAAATTAAGAAGTCGGACACACTTGAGATATGAATAGTTTTGAGGTTTGGGGTTATTCTTTGAGATCTTGAGCCATTCATTTCTGAAATATCTGAAACATACCGTCAGTCAGCCCATATTACTAAGCTAGATGCATCAATTGACTTCATACAAGCCAACTTCATAAGATTTTTATTTTGTTGATTAAGCAAATAAGACACGTTCCTCTCTGTGTCTATTTGTAGCAGGGTTAATCACCGGATCCACATCTGGAATATTGCAAGTAGTGGATGAATTTAGTCTGATATCTTTGCAATTGGGGTATCTAAATGAATTAAATTCCTCACCCCACATCCTGGGCAGATCAAGCAAATATCAACTGGGTCACTGCTTCATAAAGACAGATGGTGGCAATTTAAAAGATACCTTGCTGAGTACCAAGCTGCGTAGCAGGTACACTGTGCTAAATTGTTCATGGTTAAAGCTTAGTTCAGCAGCCCCAGAAGATCAAATTAATTGTTCTTGAAATTCACACCTTTTTCTGGGAGATAAAGCCTTGAGTTTAGGAAGACCCAGAATAGCATCAAAGAGCTGTTAATTGCCAAGTATCTTTTGCACTTGATTTGCCTGAGAGATAGGAAGGGAAAAAAAATGCTTCTGCACACAGGAAAAAGCAACTTCTTAAAGATCAGAGGACAAAAAAAATGCATGTTGAGCTGCCACTGAAATGCACTCAGTTCATTTTATGAAGGGTGTCTAGAGCAGCGTGAAGATGTGTGGACTTCAATTCCCAGAATTCCTCGCTGGCTGGGGAATTCTGAGAGTTGAGGTCCAGGCGTCTTCAAGCTGCCAGGGCTGAGAATGTTACTATAGACACCCACTTGAAAAGAACAGCTGCGGGGGCCTTTCTGTCTCGCTCCCTGTCTGAAAACATCCATACACTGATTGCACAGGACTAGTACCTTGAGGAGAGTGAGGGTCCGCTTACCTTCCCATCTTTTTTTCATTTTATATCATATAGCCAGCAAATAAGAAATTCCACTGCTTCCTACATAATATAGAATAGAATATTCTATATTCTATATAATAGAATATTCTATAGAATAGAATAGAATAGAATAGAATAGAATAGAAAGAATAGAATAGAATAGAATAGAATATTCGTGGTATCCGTAGCAGAACATCCAGATTCAGCCAGAGTTTCATTCCGTACAGTATTAACCTTGCGAACTCTCAAGCTTCCTCCTTCCGTTATATATTCAAGATGGACAGTATTTAGTATTTATTGGTTACATATCTGTAGGAGTGTGGGTCTATACATATGTTGTACATAGTATGTTTAGGTGTGTGTCATGTAGTATGTGTTTCACTTTGAGAGCGGGCAACTAAATTTCATTTTTTGATGTGTGCCGTTGTGCCCACAGTATAAAAATGACAATAAAGGTTATCTTATCTTATCTTATCGAGCTGGAAGGGATCTTGGAGGTCTTCTAGTCCAGCCCCTGCTCAAGCAGGAGAACCTATACCGTCCCTGACCGGTGAATATCCAGTCTCTTCTTGAAAATCTCCAGCGATGGAGCGCCCGCGATTTCTGAAGGCAACTTCTGTTCCGCTGGTTAATTCTCCTCACTGTCAAGAAGTTTCTCCTTAATTCCAGGTTGCTTCTCTCTTTGATCCAACCATTGTTTCTCGTCCTGCCCTCTGGTGCATTGGAGAATAACGTGACCCCCTCCTCTCCTTGGTGGCAGCCCCTCAGATACTGGAAGACGACTATCATGTCTCCCCTGTTTCTTCTTTCCTTTAGACCAGCCAAACCCAAATCCCGCAGCCGTTCTTCGTATGTTTTAGTCTCCAGGCCTTGGATCATCTTAGCCACATTTTTTTTCCTATTTCCACTGGTTCCAAAACTATACACACATTATTTTTAAAGGTCCAAAGTTAATTTTCCATTCCCTTAAATACGTATATACACTTGTATTTTTGTATTCATTTTCTTCTCATCCTAAAGAATAATTAGGGTGAAATTTAATTTTATGCTGTGCTATTTTTATATACACTGTGCAGGGCAATGCTTCCTCAGAGTAACTCTTAATTTAGTTACATTTTCACCAGATACTAGAAGAGGTTCTTTCTTTTTTCCATTTTCTGAGTCCCCAAATGTTTTTCTTTCCTTAAAAGATCACATCATCGTATCCTGGAGTATTTCTTGCTCTGTCACTCCCCCCCCCCCCCATGCTGTTCTTATACAAGTAGTCCTTGACTTACAATCATTTGTTTAGTGACTGTTCGAAGTTGCAGTGGCACTGAAAAAAGTGACTTATGACCGTTTTTCACACTTACGACCGTTACAACAGCCTCCCCCATGGTCCCGTGATCAAAATTCGGACGCTTGGCCATCGGTTCATATTCATGACGGTTGTCGTGTCCCAGGATCATGTGATCCCCTTTTGTAACCTTCTGATGAACAAAGCCAATGGGGAAGCCAGATTCACTTAACAACCGTGTTACTAGCTTAACAACCGCAGTGATTCACTTAACCCCTGTGGCAAGAAAGGTTGTAAAATGGGGCAAACCTCACTTAACAACTGTCTCGCTTAGCAACAAAAATTTTGGGCTCAGTTGTGGTCGTAATTTGAGGACTACCTGTAGAGGATTTTTAATTCAGTGCTTAAATTATAGATCGCTTTCTATCCTCTCTTCTTTTTAGATGTGTACAAAACCTGGGAGAGAGGTCTGGTTTTTCTGGCTACTTTTGTTTTTAAATCGTCCGTTTCTTGTGTGGAGTTGATTTTAGGAATATGTTTTCTTTCACACACTCGCCTGGCTCCAGATCTCCCCGTCTGTCTGTATGAGCCGCCCTGGTTGTGTTTATAAAATACTCGTCTGTGACGATCGCCTTGCTTAGCCTCCAAACTCCGCTCCAATATTTTAATGTTTGAGATGAATGTGCCCCTCTGAAATTGCTCACAGACGTGACGTAATGGGCTCAGCAGGGATCTAATTTGCACGAGTCTCTTCCTGTCTGCCACGGCCATGGATTTTCAGCACCAAGCGCCTGTTTTATCAGCCCCCTGATATTCATCATGAAATAAGTAACTGCTTCATGGCAGCAAAAAGGTGGCTGGTTAATAGGGTTTATTCACAGCCACCGAGGAATTTGTGCCCTGCCGTTCTTTCAGCCTTCGTGCTTCAGGGACAGGAAGGGCAAAAACGATGATTAACTGCACAATCCAGTTTCAGTGTCAAAAAATATCAAAAAGCAGGACAGCTGAAACATGGGAACACCTCAATCGAGACAGGTCTTACCCAATTTAGAGCAAGTTTTTTTTTAAAAGGCCCCAATAAGGGTTTTGCAAATTAGACAGCATTGATACATGGACCACAATCTATCCTGCAAACCAGACCTCTAAGCTCATTGGACAGATCATAGCTGAATAGCTTGGCTGGATGGAGCCTAGTATTCCTTTCATGGCTATTTCTCTTCTTTATGCTTCTCTTCCCTTCCTTTTTTTTCCTGCACTCTACTCTACTCTTTACTCATCCTCCAATCTACTCCACATTTCTCTTCCCTTATGGACTATCTCCTTGGTTTTGAGCATTTTGCCTCTCAGCAAACTTGCCCAACATCTTCCAGATTTGACATTACTGGTAGTCCTTGACTTTCAACAGTTCATTTAGTGACCATTCAAAGTTACAAAAGTGACTTATGACTGTTTTCACACTTACGACCAACGCAGCATCCCCACGATCAGGGGATCAAAATTCAGAGGCTTGGCAACCGACTCACACGAGGGCAATTCGGAAATAAATCTCCGTTTGAGCATGTGCGAGAAATAGGCAGGGATCATCACGCCCGTCCTATCACGCCATGCGCAGCAGTTCAGTAGGCAGTGAGGAGTGGAAAGAGAAGGTTGTGTTGCAGTTGACTCGTCCGCTAGATTAATTGAAAATGAACCCTGCCATAGAAAACCCCTCCAAATATGAAGTGTGTGCAGTAGTATGATTCCTGTGTGCAAAAAAACTTTTGGCAACTGTGATTCTTCGTGAATTGTGTAATGTTTACGGACCAAACGTAATTAGTGAAGGTGTTGTACGTCAATGGTGTTGCATGTTTAAAAATGGATGAACTGACGTGCACGATGAGGCAAGAAGTGGCCGCCCATCTGTAGTCAGCGATGAACTCATGCACGAAATTGACAAAAAAAGGCCATGAAGTATGTTGGTTCACAATATCTGCACTTTCTTTACGCTTTCCCCAAATTTCTCGGACTGTTTTGTACGAGGTAGTGACAGAAAATTTGGGATACCGCAAGTTCTGTGCTTGTTGAGTACCAAAACTTCTTTCTGAGGAGCACAAAACACACCAAATGGTTTCTGCTTTGGACTTTCTCACGTGTTGTGTCGAGGAAGAAGAACAATTTCTTAACAGAATTGTGACCGGCGATGAGACCTGGGCGTTGTATGTGAACCCCGAAAGCAAACAGCAGTCAATGGTGTGGTGTCATATGCACTCACCAAAGAAACCCAAAAAAGCTCGACAAACATTGTCTGCCAGAAAGGTTATGGCAACAGTATTCTGGGATGCCAAAGGAGTAACTGCTGGTGAAGTTCATGGAGTGTGGTTCAACCATCAATTCAGAAGTCTGCTGTGAAACATTATGAAAACTCAGACGAGCCCTCCATAACAAGGGTCGGGGCCTGCTGACTTCCAGTGTGTGTCGGTTCACGATACAATGCTCGCCTGTACACAACTAGATGCACCCAAGAACTTTTGAAGCGGTTCTGTTGGGATGTTTTTGATCACCACCCCCCATAGCCCAGATTTGGTGCCGAGCGACTACCACACTCTTCAGGCACATGAAACAGTGGCTTGCGTCGCACCGCTGCAACGATGACAATGCACTTCACGATGCTGTTACAGGGCGGCTTCATTCCCAGGTAGGAGATAATTTTTGCAGAAGGAATTTCAAACCTTGTAAGCAACCTAGAACTAAGGAGAAACTTCCTGACAGTGAGAACAATTAACCAGTGGAACAACCTGCCTCCAGAAGCGGTGAATGCTCCAACACTGGAAGTTTTTAAGAAGAGACTGGACAGCCATTTGTCTGAAATGGTATAGGGTTTCCTGCCTGAGCAGGGGGTTGGACTCGATGACCTCCAAGGTCCCTTCCAACTTTATTACTATTATTATTATTATTATTATTATTATTATTATTATTATTATTATTATTATTATTATTTTTGTTATTATTAAGACATTACGGCAAGTGCCTAAATTCAAATGGCGATTATGTTGAAAAGTAATGTCATGTTGTAGTTTTCTAATGTGTATAATAAAAGTTCTGTATCTGCGAGTGTCTGTCACTGATAACCAAATGGAGGTTTAATTTCCGAATTGTCCTCGTATTTATGATGGTTGCTGTGTCCCGTGGTTACGTGCTCACTTTTTGAGACCTTCTGCAAAGTCAGTGGGGAAAGCCAGATTCGCTTAACAACCATGTTACTAGCTTAACAACCGCAGTGATTCACTTATCAACTATGGCAAGAAAGATCATAAAATGGGGCAAAACTCACTTAACAACTTTCTTGCAATGGAAATTTTGGGCTCAACTGTGGCTGTAAGTCGAGGACGACCTGTTCTGGCTCTTAACCCTGCCAAAGCCTAAATCATACTTTAGGATTTGGAGATTATTTGCAGAGTACCCTAATAATGCTAATGCTGTTACTATTCTCGTGGTCTTGCTCTTGAAGACAGGAACGGGTTTGCTGGATGAAAGCGGTTGGTGCAAGCATTAAGCAGCTTAAATCACTTAAATATTTTCCCCTTTGGCAAACTGGTAATCTTAATAGGGTTATTTAAAAAAATGATAGCCTAACTCTAATACAGGTTGGAATGTGCCAAATTTATTTATTTTTCTCCTTGGATGGGTGAGCAAACTGGGTGTCATGGTTCCGACAGATGAAACTCTTCAAAAGAACTTTGAGGCATTGTTTACCTTAAAGAATCTTTTATTCGAGAAACAAAGTATCGGCACTACATAGTCGAAACCAAAAACTGAATTCCCCTCCCCTGAGCACAAAGTAGCAAAGCACAATTCCCTCCTCCAATTAACAGTCATAAATCACATTCCCCAATTAGCTTGAAGCGCAGGCCTTTCTCCCCAGCTCTCCAGCTCCCCAAAACACTATCAACTCTGGGCCCAATGACCTTGAGCTCCCACGGCTGAGTTATTATTGTTATGACTAGCTGGACTCTCATCCACATTCCCCCTCCCAGCATCAACTAACTCTAAAAGCAATAGAGAAAAGATGGCTGCATTTCCATCTGTTGTCAAAGCAAGAACATCCCATGTTAGCAGCGTTGACACTGGGTTTCTCTTTCTCCCCCTCTGAAAATAGCGACAGATGAGAGAACCACAGTTTGAATCTCTACGTGTCCACTCAAAAACAAGCCCTGCTACTTTCAGCTAAGCTATACAGGCAGTCCTCAACTTATTACCCCAATTTTCCTTGCTAAACACCGTGGTTGTTAAGTAAGCCCAATGTTATGACTTTTGCCATGGTTGTTAACTGAATCACTGCAGTTGTTCAGTGAATCATGCGGTTGTTAAGCAAATCCTTCCCCCTGGGAAGGTCACAGATGGTGATCACGTGACTCCAGGACGCTGCAGCCATCATAAATGTATGCTGGTTGCCAAGCGACCAAATTTTGATCGCATCCACAGGGGGATGCTGCGATGGAAAGACCAGTTATAAGATTTTTTTTCAGTGCCATTGTAACTTTGAACGGTCGTTAAGTGAATGGTTGTAAGTCAAGGACTATCTGTACAAGCACAGATAGGACTCCTATTTCCATCTGTCCACCTCTGTCCACTGAGTAAGTGGATCACGTAAGATGATGTGGATATTAAAATACGGAACAATGAACTAAGCCCTTTGAGAATTCCTCAGACTGAGCTGAGTCACCCTTATGACTGTTTTTCAACCTTGGCTGCTTGAAGATGTGTAGACTTCAATTCCCAAAGTTCCCCAGCCAGCAAGGGATTCTGGGAATTGAAGAAGGTTGCCTTCCACATTCTGTCTCAGCCTGGTGTCCCACAAAATGCTACTTAGGGGTCCAGAGAGTCGAGAAGGCGAGAAGGATATTTTCAGAATTGAAGGAAAGCAGCTTTTTCTCATATCCAAAGCTGGAATAGTACGATGGTTGGGACATATTCAGACCAGCGTTGCCCAAACTAAACATATGAGGGACTTCAAATGTCGGAGGAAGGAGAGAGTCCAGGAGGACCTGTGGAAAAACATCCCACTTTTGCAGAGTCAGGAAATCAGATGTTGCTTCAACTATCTATTTGCATCTTCTCCTTCACCTCTGGTAAGTTGCACAAAACACCTGCAACTCATTCATTTTCTAAGTAGTCAGAAATACACATATTAATATTTAACATATTAATTAATATCAACTGCAGCTACAGAGACTGGTTATGAGGGTCTCCTGTGAACATTGGGTGAATGGAGAAAGATAACAAGCAGAAAATTCTGCAGCGTATGGCTGCTAGCTTCTAGAACAGGGCTGGGCCATTATGGCCCCTTTACAACCTGTGGACTTCAAGTCCCAGAATTCCTGAGCCAGCCATGGAATTATGGGAGTTGAAGTCCGTAGGTCATAAAGGGGCCATAGTTGCCCATCCCTGTTCCAGAAGGGGGAAAAAAAGCTTAACTTTGGGAAGCGAAGCACTGTGTCTAATGAGTTCTGTTTCAGACAGGTTCTACCCACCTTTGTGGGTCCATCATAATTAAAAAAAAATCTACATCTCAGAAAAAGCCACCTGCCCTTTTCCTATTTCAGTATCTTGCTGTTCTACAGGCCTAGAAGAACAATAGATTCACCCAGAATAGAATAGAGAATAGAGCTGGAAGGGACCTTGGAGGTCTTCTAGTCCAGCCCCTTGCTCAAGCAGGAGAACCTCCTATACCATCTCAGACAAGTGACTGTCTAGCCTCTTTTCTTAAAAACCTCCAGTGATGGAGCGCCCACGATTTCTGGTGGCAAGCTGTTCCACTGGTTAATTGTCCTCACTGTTAGGAAGTTTCTCCTTAATTCCAGGTTGCTTCTCTCTTTGGTCAGTTTCCAAGTCCTTCATCTTTTCTGAATAATCAAAACCATCAGTTGAAACAAAGGTGGTTTATTTGTGGTTTCTTAAGAACTGACCTCCATTTCCTTTCCTCACCCCCAGCTTGCCATTTAAAGAAGAACCTTGAATCCCAACCTAAAATGTCTGCCTTCGGAGCACAATCTTTTTTATAGAAATGCCATGGCAACCTTGCAGAGTGTTGTTTTGTGCTTATATCAGCCCTTAATAATAATAATAATAATAATAATAATAATAATAATAATAATAATAATAATAATAATAATAATAATAATAATAATAATAATAATAATAATAATAATAATAAAGTTGGAAGGGACCTTGGAGGTCATCTAGTCCAACCCCCTGCTCAGGCAGGAAATCCTACACCATTTCAGACAAAGGGCTGTCCAAATGGCTGTAAAATTTGGGTTAAGGATACACAGCAGCAAAGTCTTGATCAATGGATGGACGGATACAAACTGCATATCAATAAATCATCCAATGTGCAACAGAGGAACACAAATTTTACTCTTACCTTTGCTTTGTTGTAGAGAAATCTCTTTGCCAGCCCTTAAAGTTACCCCTCCCCTTTTAGCTTGTAGGAATACTAGAAGAAATTGTTGTGTCAATGGAAAAGGAAAATGTTGTTCCCAAAGCTGAACCATATCAATTTTGCAAATTCAGGATGGCTTGAGAGGTGTTCCTCCCACATTCTCCAGCACGTGTGTAACACACAGTTAGTATGATTTCAATCGCAGCACATAACCAGCCTTTGTGTCAGCCTTCCCAGATAGACCAGAGAAGATAAACTAATTCTACTTTATTGCAGGGCTACTACATATCTTTCTCTCATACCATATGCTAGATGGGCATGCCTAAAGAAGAGAAGGCTCAGGGGGGACATGATAGCAGCCTTCTAGTACTTGAAGGGCTGTAGCAGAGAAGAGGGGCCTGACTTACTCTCCACAGCGCCTGAGGGTAGGACTCCTCAGAGGGAAATGCAACCTGGAAATAAGGAGGAATTTCCTGACAGTGAGAATGATTAATCAGTGGAACTGCGGGCCTTCTGGAGTTGTGGGTGCTCCATCCCTGGAGGCTTTCAAGAAGAGAGTAGGCAATCATTTGTCCAGGATGGGGTAAGGACTCCTGCCTTGGTCAGAGGGCTGGACTAGACCAGGGCTTTTCAACCTTTTCACCCATTGTGTCACTTTTAGGATATGGCAACATCCAAGGACCACCAGTCGCCTAGCAAGGGGTCAAAAACTTGATGACCCGAAAAAAAAGGAAAAAAGTGATAAAGTGCAGGTAGTCCTCGACTTACAACAGTTCACTTAGTGACTGTTCAAAGTTACAATGGCACTGAAAAAAGTGCCCCCCAAGCCACAGCCGAGTAAGACACCTGCCTGCCCGCCCGGCCGCGCTCTTCCTCCTGTCCGAGGTTTCCATTGTTGTGAGCATTTCTGTTGAGGATTGGCAGCGGGGGTGGGGTGGGGGGTGTTTTATTCCCCCCCCCCCGTCTGCTGGGTGGTTGCAGCAGGTTTTGGTCCCTTCACATGACCCTGGGACTCTGTGACCGTCATAAATATGAATCAGTTGCCAAGCATCTGAGTGTAAATCACAAGACCCTGGAGAGGCTGCAACATTCCAGCTGATCGGCGCTTCTTCTGGGCTCAGCGGAAGCGCCAGGATCAGCGCTGAACTCCAGTTGGAGCCTGGCGCTGATCCTGGCGCTTCCGCTGAGCCCTGACAGCCCCGAAAAAGTGCCGAACAGCTGGAAAGTGGCACTGATCCTGGCGCTTCCGCTGAGTCCTGACAGCCCTGAAGAAGCGCTGATCCTGGCGCTTCCACTGAGCCCTGACAGCCCTGAAGCTCCAGCCGTCTCTCGCTCAGGCTTGTGCAGTGCTGCCACCGGTTCAGCTCATTCCGCTCCCACTTTTCTAGGATGGTCGCGTACCACCTGCCAGGTGCCAATGTACCACAGGTGGTACCCGTACCACTGGTTGAAAAGCCCTGGACTAGAAGACCTCCAAGGTCCCTTCCAGCCCTAGTAGGATTCAATATATTAACATAGTCTTGCAAGTCTCAAAGTAAATACCTCTCGTTGTCTCTTTTTATTGCCTGATGAGATCCTTTCTGAGCTTCTTTCTCTGCCCATTATGCAGCTATGGGCTCCCCCAGCCCTTATCCGTCTTTTCCCAAGGCAGAGTTTCTTCGCAAGGGCATTCCCACAGAGCATTGCAGAGACTGAAGTCACACAAAAGGCTAAACCCTAAAACCAGGCTAACCAAACAAACACAGGTGCTTTGTTCTCATCACATGTTATGCGTGCCGAAATAAAATACATCCCAGGATCGGCCGTTTCAACCAAACTGTTAAGGTAAGGTTTGCACTTTGGAAAGGCTCAGTCGGAGGAGCTTTTACAAAATGATTTTAGGGAGAGGTTTGCCATTTCCAGAATGAATTTCATAAGGGACACCAATGTCCTGCTGCTCTCTCTCATCTTCCCTCCACCCCCCCCACCCTCCCCATCCTCCAGCGTTTTTCCCTTTCTGCTGCTTTTCCTTGTGGCCTCATAGGCTGCTTTGGAGCAAAGGGGCACCCGTCTTTTTGACTTCCAATGGTGCCCATTTGGACCTGGAGACATTCTTGGAGATCAGGATGCTAAAGGTCATCTTGCTTTGTTGCATGAGGAGACACTACACCAGTGGTTCTCAACGTTTTTAATGCCGCGACCCCCAACCGGTCGTAAGTCGAGGACTAAACCGGTCGTAAGTTGAGGACTAAACCAGTCGTAAGTCGAGGACTAAATCGGTCGTACGTCGAGGACTACCCAACCGGTCGTAAGTCGAGGACTTTCCCTGCCCGGGAGCGCCACGCATGCGTGGTTCCGCCCCCTGCGCCGGCCGAGGCATAGCTGGCAAGCGGCAGAGACGGAGCAGGCCGACCACCAGCTGGCCCAGCCCAAGGGAGGTAAGGCACCCACCGGAAAAGGGGGAAAAAATGGCGGACAGCCTTGCTTGGCGACCCCCGTAAAATGGTCGATCGACCCCAAATGGGGTCGCGACCCATAGGTTGAGAACCGCTGCACTACACTGAAGGGCTGGAAGGGACCTCGGTGGTCTTCTAGTCCAACCCCCTGCTCAAGGCAGGAGACCTTATGCCACCCCACTCAAATGGCTGTCCAGCCTGTGGTTGAAACCTCCATGGTTGGAACACTCACAGCCGCGGGAGGCCAGCAGTTCTACTGGTTAATGGTTCTCCCTGCACTTTGTCTGTACTTCTGCCGTAGGCGGGCTCTCTCTTCGATACCCTTTCCACCCGTTCCTTCTTTTTCCTGCCCATTGGGGCCTCAGAGCAGGAGTCCCCAATCCCTGGGCTGCAGACAGGCAGCGTTCCACGCTCACCATGAACCAGGCCGTGCAAGTGAGTGAAGGCCCATCCGCAGACAGGCAGGATCCAGGCAATGCGCAAAACCACACGCACACCCGGTCCTCAGAGAAACCGCCCTCCGTGGAACCGGTCCCCGGTGCCCAAGGTTGGGGGCCGCTGCCTTAGAGAAGAAGTCGACCCGCTCTTCTCTGTGGCAGCCCTTGGAGTGCTAGAAGACAGTTATCATGTCTCCCACAATCCTCCTCCTTGATAGGCGGGAGATTTTACCCAGCTCCCTCTGCCATTCATGTTCACCATTGGGCAAAGCCTGACTAATCCTGAGGAGTTTTTAAATAAACAATCCACGAAGTTTTCCCTGACATAATTTAACCAAGCTTCCAGCCCTATAATAAAGGAGCTATTGCTTACTAAAATGGTTATCGTCCCATCTCTGTTCCTCGTCTTCTCTGTTTGTTACAGCGGTAAACTCACCAGGAATATCCCAATTACTTTATTCCTGCATAAATAGGAATAAAACCAATTTAGCTACTGAATGTTTACATCAATTAGCAGGATGTAGCCTAGTGCAGGGAGGGAATAATTAAACTTTCAGACAAGAGCTGCCGTGGAGGGGAGCTTATAGGAAGACGGCATCAGCAGGAACCATCCATTTTCACAAGGTGATTTCTTAAGTGGAAGAACACAATTTATGTGGGATCCTTGAATGGAGGCCCCTGGCTTGCAAATCTTTAACTTCCCCGGAGCAGATGGTCTCCAATAGCCAGGAAACAGCTTATCGTTGGAGGCAAAGACATTGTTAGCAAAGAAACTCTGGGGACTGGATTCTTAAATTGCCAGTATTTTTCATCTCCCTAAGGGTTCTGCTTCACCAGGCAATTAGCAGCAGATTATAATTAATACTTTACCCTGAAAGCCTTACTTGGTAATTACAGGAGATAACTGGCTTGTAGCTTTAGTCTAAAGCAGTGTTTCTCAACTGTGACAACTCTGAGATGGGTGGACTTCAACTCCCAGAATTCTCCAGCCACACAAGATTCGAGAGGCAGGGTGTTGCAGTGGTCGCCCTCCTTCTTCTGGGATCGGTCCCCATGACTGGAGAAAGGAGATCTGTCAACAGAAGGGACTGTTTGTAACTCAGAGTTGAACTGTGGAGTCCTTGGTGCTGAGCTGGGTTGTTTTCTTGCAGACATTTCATTCAACAACCAGCTCAGAGAGGACCAAGGACCCCTCATGTCAACCCTGAGCTGAAAATAGTCTCCTTTATTAGACATTTCATTACCCAACTAGGTTAAGTCTTCAGTGCTAGAAGAGAGTGGGGTTTGCCCTCTGTTTATATACGATGGATTACCCTGTCAACGTTGGCAGGAGTGTTGTTTTCTTCTTGGTAACTCCTTGATTAGGCTACTGTTTATTGCTTGGTTGTTGACCTGTATTAATCTAACTGTATTTTAGATCTAGCTGTAGAACCCTGCTTTGTGGGGGTTCTCAGAATTATACACTCTAGAACAGAACAAAACAGAACAGAATAGTTGCAAGTCAGAGGTACATTTGATTGCTATTTAATAAATCCCAGTCAGTTGTCAATGAGGCTCACCTCTTTGGATATCCTTCTTCTTGGGAGTTTTCTTGACTTCCCAGTCCAACATTCAGCCCTTGGCATCTCCTGCTGGTCTCTTAGCCAAGTAGAAAGCGGGCCCTGAATCCAAATAAGGTCATCTCCTGAAGTATTTGCACAGAAGAAGCCCAGATGTTGCACTTCAATCTCATGCGGCCTTCAGACTAATTTCAAAAGCCCTTCAAGTTCAATTAGGTTCCTGGTAAGAGCCAGCTCTCCCTTTGTGCAGGCTGGAGACTGAAACAGGCTGAGAGAAAGACACACACACACACACACACACACACAGAGAGAGAGAGAGAGAGAGAGAGAGAGAGAGAGAGAGAGAGAGAGATGTCAAACAGAAAAATCCCAATAAGAGAACAATAATGTAGGAAAGACAATTAAGAGAAATAATGGGTATTGTTCTAGCTTCGCCCCCAGGTCTAATTTCCTTCAACTTTTAGGAGGAAAATAAATGACCTCTAGATTGTAACCATTAACAGAGCAATGGTAATGTATTACGCAGACATTTCTGTTCACACTGAATAGCTAGATTTACACATGCAAGCTGGAAGGCTGAGCACCGAATTCTCTGCCTGAGCTTGTCAAAGAGGGCTTGTTCAGTGGGCCCACCGCTGAGCAGGGGGTGGTACCAGATGACACCCCCCCCCAAGGCCTGTCCATCTCTGTGATTCTGTGACCCTTCAAATTCAAAGGAAAAGAAAAGGGAGCTTTGCACCTGTCAGCAGCCCCTTAAAGCAACTTGATCTTTTCCTGGGAGCACGCCGCTGCTCTCTGCTGATGCAACACAGGGATGGGAAAAGATGACTTTGATTTAAGGAGCTGCAGACAGATGTGGTGTTTGCAACCCCACCAGCTCTCCTGAAGAGTTGTACAGCTTTAGGTGATTTTGCTCACGCCACCTGCTAATCCAAAAGTAACTGGAGCTTCAGTTATTGAAATAACCCAATGGCATGAATTCCTACCATGCTCTGGCCACAAACTGTCCACAGTATTAGCTCGGTTTGAATTTAGCTTGCATATTAACCCAACCATAATGAAGTAGGACTGGGTTAATATGCAAGCAGGATTAAAATTCAAACCAAGCTAATAGGTAGTCAGGTTTTGGCCAGAGCGTGGTATGAACTCATGCTATTGAGTTAATTCACGAATTAACTGAGCCGTAATGAAATAAGATGCTGAAGCTCAACGCCAGAAACCGTGGGCGCTCCATCCCTGGAGGTTTTCAAGAAGAGGCTGGACAGTCACTTGTCTGAGATGGTACTATAGGTTCTCCTGCTTGAACGGGGGGCTGGACTAGAAGACCTCCAAGGTCCCTTCCAGCTCTCTTCCTCTTCCTATTCCTATTCTGGCCAGTAAATGAGAAGAGAAGACTTTTCCAAGAAGTTGGAAAAGACCCTGATGTTGGGTAAGATTGAAGGCAAAAGAAAAGGACAGCAGGAGATGACTAGATAGCATCATTGATGCAATGGACATGTTATGGAAGTCTCCTTGCATCCTTTGAAATAAGACATCAGGGTTGGTGGGGATAATGGTCTTGGAGGTCCTTTGGTTGGGTTGTTTGCTGTTAGCTTGTTGGCAGTTCCTTAATAAGGGCATTGTTTACTATTTGATTGTTGGTCTGATGTTAATCTTGGAATTAATCTATGCTCATCTTTGTATTGAGTGCTGGTTTTCTTCTTTTTGTTCCCAAGACCTCCCCCACCAATACTGACAAGGCAAACCACTAGAACATGGGTCTTCAAACTTGGCCCTTTGATGACTTGTGGACTTCAGCTCCCAGAATTCCTCAGCCAGGCACGCGGAGTTGAAGTCCAAAGTCATAAAAGGGCCAAGTTTGAAGACCCCTGACCAAGGCCTTTAAGATCTGTGGACTTCAACTCCCAGAATTCCTCAGCCTGGCTGAGGAATTCTGGGAGTTGAAGTCCACAAGTCATAAAAGGACCAAGTTTGAAGACCCCTGCACTAGAATATAAACTGAGAGCTACTAGCCCTGATGAGGTTACCTAGTTTGGGTAATGAAACGTCTGCAAGAAAACAACCCAGTTCGGAGAGCATCAAGGACCCTTCAGATAAAAAACCAGTTGCCTCTTTTCCAACTTGTCTTTCTTTGATGTAACGGTCTTCTGTTTTCAAACTTAATAATTGGTTTCCAGCTAGGATGAAATTAATATTTGTCTCATTAACAAATGAGGGCAAACTAATGCATCTCAGCTGCCAGGACATTTCCACTTGGGCTGCGGTCCGCCCAGAATGAAGCAGGTGGGCAGATAAATAGACAAGGGTGAACTGACAATGGAATTTCACTTGAGTGAAATTTGAAAGAAACATTTTTCTCCTGTGCATTTTGTCTTCAACTGACGATCAAGAAGACGAAAAAAGATTCTAAAGATTCTAAATCCACATTGGAGCTCATCTAAAATCTAAAAGGAAAACTTCACCCATCACGCTCTATATACCACTTACCGTAGTTTAATACTAATTAGTCCAATGAAAAGTTTTTGTGGACCCCAAAAGCTCGCACAGATAGTCCTCAACTCATGGCCACAATTGTGATTGGAACTTCTGTTGCTACGTGAGGTGGTTATTAAGTAAGTTGCACCGGGTTTTATGACCTTTTTTGCTGAGGTAATTAGGTAAATCACATGGTTTTTTAAGTGAAACTGGCTCCCCCCCCCATTGATTTTGCTTGTCAGAAGCTGGTTAGGAAAGTCACAAACAGTAATTAGGTGACCCTAACCAACATGCCAGTTGCCAAGCATACAAATTTTGATCATGTGACCGTGAGGATGCTGCAATGGTCATAGGTTCAAGGACCAGTTGTAAATCACTTTTTTTTTTTGCACTGTTCTAACTTTGAACAGTTACTAAAGAAACAGTTGTAAGTTGAGGATTGCCTGTCCATCTTTCAATGGAATTTTGGTTCCTCCTGATAAAAAGTGTTAGCTATTTTGCACTCTGAGGAGATGTAAGGAATGTTGAAGAAAACTAAGGTGTTTTGGATAAAACTAACCATATATCTCTGGAAATTTTACATAAGTAATTTCCAACTTTTAAAGGGGCTTGATCTACTTTACAAAACAGATATTTTTCACAAGTATCAAATAGTTTGATATATGTATGTGTGTGTGTGTGTATACACATACACTTACACATATACATACACATAATGACAAAAGTCACCTGTTTATTTTTTTCACGTCAGCTTCCAGAAGTTGTTAATAGTTACGTACTGTAATAGAAAATAGTCTTCTGAGATTAGGAGTCTGGTACATGAAGAACCAGGCAATGAAACGGAGATGCTGTTTGCAATTTAATGGTTCACATTGCACTTTTGCATATCATTAAACCGAGACCTAAGTACATGTTATAATTATGTTTTTCTACTGCCTCACCAACTGCCTTAATTATCATATCTACGTGATGAGGATTACAAACTGCTCTTCTTGAAATGAGTTGGGCTGGAGTTGATCAACAGCACCTAGACTCAGTCCACACTCGGACACATCACGGGTGGAGCTTTGTGGCTGCCATCTTGGGACTATACCCTGTAGACCAGGGGTAGTCGACCTTGGCTCTTTTATGACTCGTGGACTTCAACTCCCAGAATTCCTGAGCCAGCTAAGCTAAGCTGGCTCAGGAATTCTGGGAATTGAAGTCCACGAGTCATAAAAGAGCCAAAGTTGACTACCCCTGCTGTAGACCTTCTGAAGTTAAGGCTTTGGGGGGGCCATCCTCTGAGATGATGTATTCCACGTGGAGAACATCTCACGTCTGGGACTCCCATAGCGCTAGTTGAAATCCAAAAATGGCACATTGCAAAAGAAAAATAATCCAATCTCCAATGTTCAATTTTCCCTGAAGATACAACATATGTTTTTGTTAGAAGAAGTTAGAACAAGTTTTTCTTCTTCTCTACGCTTCAAGGATAGCAAGGAAATGCGTTGTTGTTGTTTTTCCCTGGTTGCCTCCTTCTAGCTCTTGTTACTCCTGACTATGAAGAAAGTACAGGAAACAACCTTCTCAGAGGGTCCGAAGAGAGACATGAACAACCACATCCAGCCCCTCAGCCCTTCATTATGGGTGCAGCTCCAGTTGACCTAAACGTCTACCACACAGTTGGCTTTATAGAGATTAAATTGGGAGGAGGATGTGATGACTCCAGGACTGATTTGGCCTTTGAATGAACAATGAGCTCCATTACTGAGAGATGGTGTACCTCACGTAACCGAATTCTCCTGCTGAAAATCAATAACCCGGCCTCTGAATTTTGACAGTGTGATCTCAGGCTGCTCGGAGGCCCACAACACAGGGCAGGGTTTAATGCAGCCTGGAGGAAGTGAGTTGCCCACCCTTCTCTTAGTATCCTTCATGTATTTATTTATTTTGATTCCACCTTTATTATTTTTACAAATAACTCAAGCCAGCAAGCATACCTAGTACTCCTTCCTCCTCTTATTTTCCCCACAGCCACAAGGCTGTGAGGTGAATCGGGCTGAGAGAGAAGATTGGCCCAAGGTCACCCCACTGGCTTTCCTCGCTTAGTATGTTGTGTGAATGTAGCTATTTGGGGGTCAACAGAAGAGAATATCTGTAGCTCAGGGTTCAACTGTGGACTCCTTGATGCTGTCTGAGCTGGGTTGTTTGCTTGTAGACGTTTCATTACCCAACTAGGTAACATCATCAGTGAACTTTGGGTAATTCATCAAATCCTGGCTAACTACCAGGTTGCGTGTAGGGAATGGGGCTCCACATTTCAGCCGTGTGGAGGGAAGAAGGCCTGGCAGGTAAGTTGGGCTGATACCTGGGATAAATATCTTCTTCTCCAACAAGCTGGCTGCTACTATCGCATGTTTCTCGTGCCTTTTCCCTTTCGTCATCTGACGGGAAACCAGCACAGAAATAGACGGTCTCATTATCTTTGTCTTCTCTTGTTCGGTCTCGCCCACCAGCCTCTCAAATATTCATTAAGGCTCCTGTAACGCTAGCCTGTTTAATTGGGACCTTGGGGAAACTGCAGCCGTTCTAGAGCAAGTGAGGATGCACTTTGTTTTCAGTGAGTGAATAAAGCTGTTGATGTAAAGAGAGGGAGGAGGAACGCAGACATTTATATTTCACATTGTTTTCCTCCAAAGCTGGCTTTCTTTGCTCTTGTGCCTTAAACTGCAGGAGCAGAAAGAAGAAAGTAAGAATGTTTTCACAGGTAGGAAATAATAACACCTCTATATCACTTTACCGCTCTTATTAGCAGTATATCAAAATACTATTAAAGTCATAGAGAGGGCGTTAGGATAAGAAGTTGATAAACCTAGTTTCATTTTTATGTTTTCTCACTGCGGACCAATGCAGGCTGGAGAATACCAAGTAGGAAACGGTGAAAATCAATATTATTTTTATTGCTTTGATCTTGCCACAAAGGGTTGCCTCCCTCTCATCTCAGATTTGCCACATTTTAATATTGACTTTGCTCTGGTACCTTTGCAGATGGATAAGTCTTGCTAGAAAACGCTTCATGGGAAGGCCTGCTGGCCAATGCAAGGCAGATTAAATACCATAAGAACGTGATAAGAAACCTGAAGCTAAAGGCACCCTGGTGGAACCGGGTTTCTGTCCACTCATTCCTAAAACAGAAAAGTGAGCAGGTAGAGCAGGTGGACAATCACCTAAATAGGAGCCAGCCGTGTGCTGCAGCTGCCAAAAAGGCCAACACAGTGCTAGGCTGCATTAACAGAGGGATAGAATCAAGATCACGTGAAGAGTTAATACCACTTTACAAGGCCTTGGTAAGGCCACACTTGGAATACGGCATCCAGTTTTGGTCACCGCGATGTAAAAAAGATGTTGAGACTCTAGAAAGAGTACAGAGAACAGCAACAGAGATGATTAGGGGACTGGAGGATAAAACATACAAGGAACGGCTACTGGAATTGGGTATGTCTAGTTTAATGAAGAGAAGGACGAGGGGGGACAGGATAGCAGTCTTCCAGTATCTCAGGGGCTGCCCCAAAGAAGAGGGAGTCAAGCTGTTCTCCAGAGCACCCAAAGGCAGGACAAGAACCTACAGATGGAAACTCATCAAGGAGAGAAGCAACCTGGAACTAAGGAGAGGGGTTGGACTAGAAGATCGCCAAGATCCTTTTCAACTCTGTTATTCTGTTATGCAGAATAGAGCAATGGTAAGGAAAATACAGCTTACAAAATCACTTCCAGTGCAATTATAAAGAATTCTTTTGTGATTGTTTTTAGATACCTTCATCATGGAGCAGATTGCCCAAAGTTTGAATAGTATAACTGCGCTTCAGTTACACGGAAATAACAACGAACAGAAAAAGAAGGTAATGATGGTGTTTATAATTTATTCAGTTATCCGTTTGATGTACTTCGTGCCTTACTGTACAGAGTAGAGAGTACTCCAAGTGACTAGCCCAGTGGTGGCGAACCTATGGCACGGGTGCCAGAGGCGGCACTCAGAGCCCTCTCTGTGGGCACGCGCGCCGTCGCCCCAGTCCTAGGCCTTCAGCTGAGTTTTATAAAACCTTTTCGCTTTTTGCCATGTGCAAAAAAAAAAAAAAGGTTCAATCAATCAGTCAATTTCAACTTCTCGTGGGAAAAAAAAGATCTTGCAAAATTGGAATTGATTGATTGAACTTTTCAGTCCCACCCAGTCTGCCGTTACCACCGCAGCCGTGCCCACCCAATGGGCCACACCCACCCAATGGGCCACGCCCACCTGGCACTCGATGATGCATAAGTGGGTTTTGGGTTGCAGTTTGGGCACTCGGTCTCTAAAAGGTTCGCCATCACTGGACTAGCCATAAAAAATAAAACATAAAAGAGTTGACTGCTGTTAAAGGTGTTTAGAATGGCTATTAATTAATGTCATCTAAAAAAGCTTATTCTAAAATGAAGGTCTTGGGACCTCTTCAAAAGCAGAACTAGCCAGGCAATCATGCAGCTTCTGATGGACCCTTTCCCCTTAATTTAGGAGCTGCACAGAAGTCCCAGCAAACTCAGAAAGTGAGGTTGTCTTTAACCCGACATCTTTCTATCCTTTTCAATGTCCCCAAACGTTTCATGTTCAGAAAGGTCTCTAAGCTGCTTGACAATTTAAAAATTAAACTAACCTAGGGATGTCTGTAAGAATGTGTGTGTGTGTGTGTGTGTTTAAAAAAAAGGTAAGATGGCACCACCACCATATATATAATTGAAAGCTGCCCCATTTAAAAGTATGCTATATGTATGGATGTATTTATTCGGTTTTTAATTCCGCCTTTATTGCTTTGTAAGTTACTAAAGTTGGCAAACATACCTAATACTCCTTCCTCTTCCTCTTTTCCCCCACAACAACCACCCTCCTGTGAGGCGAGTTGGGTGTTCAAATTTCAGCAAACTGGTACAAGTCCTTCATCACAGGTATAATGTATTCTCCGTTTTGAGCATCACTTAGCAGGCTGACTGCCATATTTTGCATCAAAAGATTGCATACATTTTGGTAATGTTATTGCTTGTTTTAGTTGGTGTAGTGCAGGGCTAGGCAACCTTGGCTCTTTTATGACTCGTGGACTTCAACTCCCAGAATTCCTGAGCCAGCCTACCCCTGGTGTAGTGATACTCACCATACACTACACCGTAAACCATAGTTTGTAAGCCACAATGACTAAGTTCTCACAAAGCTATGCTAAACTAAAACAAAGGCCATGATTTTGAACCAGGCCGCCCAGTTGTTGGAAAATACTTTCTGCCTGTTTCATGTCGCCCCTTGCTGGGTGCCCACCAGATGATAGTCGACTCCCCGACCTCAAGTCCAAAAGACAGGCAGCAACAGACTGGCAGAAACTGTGTTTTAGAAGACTGTTCTCCAATTTTCACTGGCGTCTATGCCAATTTCAATCCTTTCCTGAGCCGCAAAGCGATCTCCTTCAGAAATTAGTGTTGAGTGGAAGGAATTGGAAACAGCTATCCCTTTGAAGGGAGCATTTATTTGTTCCATCTTCATTATATCCCATTTTATCAACATGATGATGATGACGGTGTTTCAGGTTGAAAAGGTTAGACTCCTTCCATGTACCCGGCAGGAGCTGGAGCAAAGGACAGGAGCTCACCCTGCCCCAGGCAGCACTGGGTCTCCAACGTGGGCTCGCTGACCTCCAGGCCAGCATCTTGACCATGTGAGCCCCCCCCATGCTCCTATGAGGACCACGCTGTCCGTCCAGTTGGGTCCGATTCTTGGCGGTTCTGTGGGCCGCTCTCTCCACCTCCTTCCGATCTTGCACTCCGTCCAGCTGTTCTACATTCTGGCTGGCGCCAGCTTGGAGGGCGTCCCGGCCCCCCTGTCCCTTGGCGGCCTGGTGTTCTTGTACCCCCGATTCTTCCCAACACGATTGCTTTCCGCAGTGAATTCCCCCTCGCGAGACCGGGCCAAAATGAGCGAGACCCCTTTTCCACACGGGCTTGTGGCCTTGGTGCCTTTCTAGCGCCCCCTCCTCAGGTTTCTCTCGGGGAACGGGTCTGGGACCCCCGCTGAGCGCTTCTGCAACCCGTCGCCCTCTTCGCCCCCCAGCCGCAGCCCGCCCTGCGCTCCGCTCCGCTCTCCCCCAGGCTCTCGCGCTGCCTCTCCGTCCTCGCCCGCCGCCCACCGCCCGGCTCTTCCCCTGGGACCAGAGCGCCGCCGCCGCCTTCGCCCTCCTCCTCTCGCCGCTCGCCTTCGTCCTTCCCCTCGGCCGGGACAGAGGCTGCTCCCTCCACAGCTGGCCGTCCAGGAGGCTCCTCCAGCTGTTCGCCCCCCCCGCCGCCCCGCGTGCCCCCCCGTCCCAGCCGGCGGCAGGTGGCCGCCCAATGACTGGCGGGCCTCCCGTGACGTCACGCAGGTGGGCCGGGCCGCCGGGGCTGAGGCTGCTGCCGGTTGCGCCGGGGCGGCGGCGGCGGGTCCCCACGCGGGCAGAGCTCCCCCCTCCCTCCCTCCCTCCCCCGGCTCTCTCTGCGGGGCGAGGCGGCGGCGGCGGCGGCGGGTCGGGCGCCGGCTGGAGGCTTCCCGGCGCAGCTCCGGCCAGAAGGGCTGGCGGGGCAGGAGCCGAGAGGAGCTGGCGGGGCGCCCGGCGGGCAGGGCTGGCTTCTGGGCGGTGAGTAGCCCCTTCGTTCCCCCGCCAAGGGCTCAGTTGCGCGCCGGGGCGGGAGGCCATCGCGGGAAGCGGGACAAGGAGCGGGGGGCGGCGGGGGAGGGAGGCTGAGACCCCGCCGGGGCTCCCGCTCGCCGCTGCCACGGGGCGACCCCCCCCCCCCCGCAGGTCCTCCAGCCTCCGCGCGGTCGGAGCGGGGAACCCCAGCAGCGGGGCTGAGCCGCCCGGCCTCCCCCACGGAGGGCGGCGGGCTCGGGGCGGCGGCCCGGCCGGAGAAGAGGGGGCAGCGCTGCCGACCTGAGCTGGGCTCCCGGCGCCGCCCCGCCCCGCCCGGCGCTGCCTTTATCCCGAAAGGGGTTGACTCCTCCGCCGCCCCCCGCCCCCCCCAGGCGCGGCCAGAACGGGTGGCCCGGGCAGAGAGAGCCCGTCGCCGCCTCCCCCCCCGGGCTACTCGGCCAGGGCGGGCGTAGAGCCGGCTGCCTCGACCGGGACTCCCCGGAAGCCCAGCAGCCCCCCGGGGCGCGTTGCTCGAGGCGCGCACGAGGCTGCCGCCGCCGCCGCCGCTTTGCGGAGGGTCCGGCTCGGGGGAGCGGCCGGGCCGAGGCGCCAGAGACCCGCCTGCCCTGCTGACGGTCCCCGGGGTTGCGCTGCATCGCGTCCCGTGAGCGCCGCTGCGGCGTCCTCCCCGGAGCGCTTTTGTCCCGCTGTGGGAATCGGCCGCGCGGCTGATGGGCGAGCCCCGCCCCGGAGGGCCCCGACCGTGCCCGGAGCCGAGCCGAGCCGAGCCCCGGGGCGGCTGGCCGGCAAGAGAGGAGGTGCCGGGAGCGGGCCCAAGGCCGGCCAGACAGGCGAAGCCTTGAAGGCTATTCCGGCGTTCCCCTCCCGGCTCTCTTTGAGGGTAATAACAGAGACGCCGGTCCCAACCTCCGCTGAGACCGCCCTGGACTCCGGAGGGACAAGCAGAGTTGGCAAGGTCGGAGAAGCGTCGGCTGACTGGCAGGTAAAAAAATAAATAAATAAGAAAAAGATGAAGAAGAAAGTAGGTATTTATTTATATTCTGCCTATATTATTTTTATAAATTACTCAAGGTGGCAAACATACATAATACTCCTTCCTTTCTCCTACTTTCCCCATAACAACAACCCTGCGAGGTGAGTTGGACTGGGAGGGACTGGCCCAAAGTCACCCAGCCGGCTTTCCTTGCCTAAAGCATCCCCAGGACTCCCCGTCTCCCGCTTTCTGCCCCGGAGCCTTAATGGGCAGACCAGTATCAGCAAATGACTTCCGTTCCACTGCAAGAAGATGGCCTGGGGGTCCCTGCATGTAAATTGTCCAGAACTGACCCCAGCTTGGAAGCTTTGCCTTAAGGACAGTCAACGCAAAGAATGAGAAATTCCGTCCATGTGTTGCAAAGAATCAACACTCACCTTTATTATTAATAAATCAAATGCAAAGAAATTGCCAGTTACCTGGACGTGCAACTTATATTTGGGATTGGCATAAAACGAAGCGATCTCCTGAAAGTAATAGTTAAAAGAGGAGAATGGGGAGTTTTGGTTCATCTATAGCTTTTCCAGCAAGATTTTTAATTCTCTGAAGGCGAACTAGGCGTTGTGGCAGTGTGAGTTAGTAGGGAGTGACTTTCCAGGCTTCATTCACATCTTATGCTGATAGACAAACAAGCAAACCACATATTACAGGTAGTCCTTGACTTATGACCACAATGGTGGCTAGAATTTCTGTTAAGCAAGGCAGTTGTTGAGTGAGCCCAATTTTATGATCATTTTGCACGTGGCTGTTAATGCAAATCACTGCACTTGTTAAGTGAATCGGGACGTTGTTAAGCGAATTTGGCTTCCTCCATTGACTTTGCTTGTGGGCAGATGGCCGGGAAAGTTGCAAATGGGGGTCACCTGACTGCTTTTGTAAATACATGCCAGTTGCCCAAATGCTGATCACATGACTGTGGGGTCATCAGCATGAGGAGGGCTGATCTTTCCAGTGCCATTATAACTTTGAACGGTCACTAAACAAACCAGTTATAAGGGACTGCCTGTATTTGTGTCGTGTGAATGCAGCCACTGAAGGAATTAACTTTGAGCATCGTAGGAACAAGGCTGTAACTGGGTGTCTTCTCAGTAGCATTAGAATAATGGCCTTGAATTAGAGAGAAAAAGTGAAATGCTGCATTTTCCCATAAAAAATATGAAATTGTGGGGTGCATCGTGACATCGGTGGATTGCACGTTCAGGATGGACGGAGGCTTCCTTTCCTTTCCGTAGTGTTTAATGAGCTTTTGGCATTTCCTGCCAAGAAGTGGAAATCACTGTTCTTGATGGCATCAAAGGAAGATTGCACCAATTCACAGAGGAAAGATCAGTTGGGGTCATCTTAGATCACGAGGAGGCGTCTGAGCAACCTTCCCCTTCAGAGACGGCCATTGTCCTCCGGTCTTCCTCGCAGGCTTCTCAAGTGCTGCCTTCCTGGCGGCAGCCGTCAGAGTCAGGACGGAGGATCAGCTGAGTCTTTGCTCTTCATAAAAGGACCTTCCACTCCCCCCTCCCCTAAATTCTCAAAGGGCTTATAGTATTATCTCTTTCATTTCTTTCCAAGCTGCTCTCCCACTGGCCTCCCACATAAATATGATCTGGTCATGTGTCCCTTGCAACGTCTTTTATATTTGCTTTTTGTTTGCTAACCCTACTCAGCATTTACCAAATGCTTCTTTGTGCGTCCACTTTCCCTTGGAGGAGGAGATACTTCTGTTGCATCAATGTCTATTTGCATAGGTTTTACAGCTAATTCTTGACTTACGACCACAATTGAGTCCAGAATTTCTGTTGCTAAGTGAAACATTTGTTAAGGAGTTTTGCCCCATTTTACAACTTTTCTTGCCACAGTTGTTAACAGTTGTTAAGTTGTTAAGTGAATCACTGCAGATGTTAAATTAGTAAGATGGTTGTTAAGTGAATCTGGCTTCCCCACTGACTTTGCTTGTCAGAAGGTCGCAAAAGGGGATCCCAGGATCCCAGGACCTTGCAATCGTCATCCATGTGAGTCAGTTGCCAAGCATCTGAGTTTTGATCATGTGACCATGGGGAGGGTCCGATGGTCGTAAGTGTGAAGTATGCTGTTGTAACTTTGAACGGTCACTAAACAAACTGTTGCAAGTCAAGGACTTTCTGTATTTTATTCAGAAAATTAAAATGCAAACTTCAAAAAAAAGATAGAAAAAATACAAAGATAAAACAAAACTAGACAGAACATTTTTAAAAATGTGCATTAAAAAAAACAAAAGACAAAAACATATTTCTATATTGTCCACCCCTAGTTGAATACTGATATGGTAATGTTGTTGTTAGTTGCGAAGTCGTGTCCGACCCATCGCGACCCCCCATGGACCACGTTCCTCCAGGCCTTCGTGTCCTCTCCCATCTTCTGGAGTCCCTTTAAGCTCACACCTCCTGCTTCAGGGACTCCATCCAGCCACCTCCTTCTCTGTCGTCCCCTTCTTCTATTATTGCCCTCAATATTTCGATATGGTAATACATTGTGGCAATTCCCCCCTCCCTTGCAAAAGAGGACCACAATTTATAAATTTCTACAAATCTATTTGCAACCAGTTTGCAACAATTTTATATCTGCTGTATATAAAAAAAGGTAGTTAAGAAATAATCCAACAGTGAAGTTAAACTTCAAAGCCCCCCTGTTCTTTGTGCACCCATTTTTCCCTTGCATGAATGCCTGTTGCCAAAGAGGTTTTGTATGAATGAGTTTTGTTGTGATGCAAATGAATGTCACTCCTCTCCAATTGGCTGCATCCCCGTGAGTCCACCCCCCCCATCGCCTAATGGGGTTCAGGGCTGCCTGGGTCAAAAAAGAGAGGACGCTACAAAAGTTGGGGTTCACCGGCCACCCGCCCAGTGCCCCGGCTGTAGGCTGCCTTTGCACGGCAAGAGGCAACCTTTGCTGAACAACCACAACTGGGACTGGCAACCCCGTCGCTAAGTGACTCAGGTGTTAAGTGAGATGTCACATGGGCAAAGTTCTACTGTGGGCTTCTCCAAGACTCTGCGTGGGGAAGCCAGCTGCAAAGACCCCAAATGGGCATCAGTGACCGTGGGACGTTGAGACGGTCATACAGGTAGTCCTTGATTTACGACCACGTGGTTGCTAAGCGGATTCGCCTTCCCCCATTGACTTTGCATCTCAGAAGCCGCCTGGGAAGGTCGCAAATGGTGTTCATGTGACCCCAGGATGCTGCAGCCATCTTCAATACATGCCAGTTGCCGGTGCTTGAATTTTGTGGGGATGACGGTCGTAAGTGTGAAGAATGATCAAAGTCACCTTTTTCAGTGCCATTGTAGTTTCCAGTGTTGTTAAGCAAATGGTTGTAAGTCAAGGTTTACCTGTAAACACCCCGCCCCGCCCCCCAGTTGCAAAGCACCTGAATTTCAATCATATGACCAGGGAGACATTGTGATGGTTGTAAGTATGAGGACCATTTATAAGGTTACTTTTTCAGTGACGTTATAACTTTAGTCACTAAAGAGGGTAGCTTTATTTATTTATTTATTATTAGGCGTATGGCACCTGCAGAGGTCATGCAATCACTGATATACAAGTTGAGTTCAAAAGAGGACAGTTTAGTGTAAAGTTTAGTGTAAAGAGGGCAGTTGTTAAGCAAGGACTAACTGTATTGATAGGTTGCAGCACTGTTCAGTGCATTCCATTTGCTGGGCAACTATTTAGTGAAGCAACAGGGTAACGAGACTAAATTGCTCTGAGACATCCGTTCAGGATGAGCCCGAGAAGAGTAGCTGAAGGGATCAGCTTCAGCAAGAATCTGTACCAGAAGTTCGGAATCCTGCTGTCAAGGTTCTGATGGACGAACCCAACCAAGCAAACCCCTCCGAGACATTCTGATCTCTTAATGTAAAACTTTATTGAGTACATCATTTCGGCACTAAAGAAAGCAAAACCAGCTCTGGCAAAACCCAAGCCCAACATAGGGAAAGCCTAGCATTCTCGTTCCTCCCTCTGGATCAGGTTGCGATGGCCGATTAAATGCAGCAATATTGTTATGAGACAGAATCTCCAGGTCTGGCCAGACACCTGGTAAACGTCCTTGGTTCCCATGGTCTGCTTCCTTGATCTTTGAAGTCTGCATTTCAGTTCGACTCCCTCCCCCCTGAGTTCGTTGGCAAGCTGAGAAGCAATAATGGTCGCTGCAGGAAAAAAAAAAAGGTGCTTCGAAGCTGGACATCAATGGCACCTTTGAAGATTGGGGTTATCTGGCATTCTCCAAGAACAGAGGTGCTCTTTAGAGATGCTATTTAAAGAAATCTGACTGCAATCTACGAACCAGATCTGGATGTCAGATTATGAGCAGATCTGATTTGAAAAGCTAATTATTGATGCTGAGTATCTTCACATTTGAAATTATAGGTGCACAATTTAGGGCAAGAGTGGCCTGCCCCGCCATTGGCTGTGCTTCTTAGGACTGTTGGGAGTTGTATTCAATACTACGGTGACAGCAGAGGTGTGCTACTGTCCATCTTCTGATTAAAGACCAGCAATGAAGGAGAATTCATCATTTCATGTGGCGGCCAGTTCCACTGGCTGACAGTTCATACTGTCAGGAAATTCCTCTGAACATTTAGCCTGATCCTCCTTTGCAGTTTTAACCAGCTGGCTCTGGGATAATAGAGAAATAGGTTGCTTGCCTGTCCTGTCTGAGGAAAGAAAATAGATCAGTTTATTTCCATGTCACCGATGTTACTGTACTTGCTTTGGAGAGGCCATTAATGGTAATGGACAGTGCTCTGAAAAGTCTCAAATGTTATGTTAATTGAGGGCTGCATTTCCAAAACGTGCTAAACTGTTGAATCATGGTTTATTGAATAGACCACAAAGGACTGATCATTCAGTATGCAAAGCATAAATTGCAGGCTAGATTACAGGTAAATTGTAGTTTGTTATAGTTCCATCATCTGGTTGCTGTTCTACGTCCAAAAAAGGAAGTTGGATTCCACTGTGATTTTAGGTCGGTTAGTATTTCCTACCTAGTAGTACAACTAGAATTGTGAGCTTTGATTGAATCCTTGGTTAAGAATTTTTGAAATGAACACAGTAGCATACCTCATTAAACAGAAAACAATTACTTTTATACAGTAACACATTTAAAAATATTAATATATTTAAGAACAATAGACTTGCTCTCCCAGAAGAGATAGCCACGAGCTGCTGTCAGATAAGAATCTTTTCTAAGTGAGGTCCACTGTGATGCAGTCAGCTCTATTATTATATTTGGTTTCCATTTTAAATTATTCTAAATTTTTATTTTATTATATAGTCCCATGCTCAAAGGAAGGTCCCAGCAAGTTCGCTAGTGCTTCCTCCCAGATAACAGAATAACAGAGTTGGGAGGGACCTTGGAGGTCTTCTAGTCCAACCCCCTGCTCAGGCAGGAGACCCTACGCCAGGGGTGGCGAGCCTATGGCACACACGCCAGAGGCGGCACTCAGAGCCCTCTCTGTGTGCACGCGTGCCATGCCCCGGAGACAGCAACTGCCCCTCTTCAACCAGCCACCTGCTAACTCGCTGAGGTCCCACGTGGCCAGATGCATCCCGACACAGCTGGTTTCCCTCCCTCCCCGTCCCATCCCTCCCGACCTCGCATGCTCTCCTTTTCCCGGGCACGACCCACTGCATCGCCTCCTCAGCTGTCGGCTGGCCGTCCAGCTCAGAAGCAGCTTCTCTGAACTGCTGGCGGTGGGCTGTGGAGCCCCAGAGTGCGCCGGTCGAGGGGCTGGCAGGCTGTGGCTGCTGACGGACACCGTTGGCCCCCATGTGCTCGCTGGCCTCTGTGTGTGGGGGGGCTGATGGTATCAGGCAGCAGCCGCCCCGGCCCTTGCCTTGCCCCATGGCAATGGCACCCCCGCCCTGCCTCGCCTTACTCCACAGGACAAGCCTACTGCCCCACCTGCCAGAGACCCCCATGGATCTCCCCCAACCCTGCCCAGCCCCACAGGCTTCCCTCCCCACGAGCAACATTGAGGTGACCACGCCCACCTTGGCCACACCCACCTAATCTGCCATGACCACCACAGCCACGCCCACCCAGTGGGCCACGCCCACCTGGCACCCGGCGATAAATAAGTGGGTTTTGGGGTTGCAGTTTGGGCACTCGGTCTCTAAAAGGTTCTCCATCACTGCCCTATGCCATTCCAGACAAAGGGCTGTTCAGTCTCTTCTTAAAAACCTCCAGTGTTGGAGCATTCACAGCTTCTAGAGGCAGGTGGTTCCACAGGTTAACTGTTCCCACTGTCAGGAAATTTCTCCTTAGTTCCAGGTTGCTTCTCTCCTTGGTCAGTTTCCATCCGTCGCTTCTTCTCCTGCCTTCAGGCGCTTTGGAGAATAGCTTGACTGCCTCTTCTTTGGGGCAGCCCCTGAGATACTGGGAGACTGCTAACCTGTCCCCTCTAGATAGTTGATATGGGGTCAAAATCCACATGTAATTTCTGTTTTAAAAATTGTTCGGTGAATTTAACATATTTTTAACCAGGGAACTCTGCTAAATTGGGGGATATGTATACCATGAACCTTTAAATCAACATCAAGCTAAATAACTCATATTTGTACAGGTATTGTCTGCCAGTCAATGAACTGAAAAGCCCACAAAGTCCAGCAGCCTGGAAACCTTTCCTGCTTTCTCTCTCTCTGCTGACCTCATGCCACGTGGGTTTCAGATACTCTGGAAAGGCAGTGTGGTGTAGGGGTTAAAGTGCCAGGCTAGAAACTGGGAGAACGGGAGTTTACCAGCTGTGTGATTTGGGGCCGATCCATCTCTCTCTCTCTCAGCCCTGGGAAGAAGACGTCAAGGGCAAATCACTTCTGAAAAATCTTGCCAAGAAAACTGCAGGCCCCGTCTAGATAGCTGCTAGGAGTCCAAAGGGACCTGGAGGTACAGAATGAGTAAAGAAATGGTCTGGTTGTGCAGGAGACGGGCAAAAGGATGACACGGGAACCGTCCCTTTTCTCACTTTGAACTGAAGAACAAGCGATCCCCTTTGTTTCTCAGCTGGGAGGAGGGGGGTGGTCTAAAGAAGGGCCACTCGCCCACTGGGGAACCTCTCGGCAAGTCAGAATTCCAGGGTCTCAGATACATAGATAGACGGTCCTTCCTGCACCCCTGCTGAGTCAGGAGCCGTAACCAATAAAAGAGAATATTTGTAGCTCAGGGATAAACAGTGAAGTGCTCGGTGCTCTCTGAGCTGGGTTGTTTTCTTGCAGACGTTTCATTGCCCAACTAGGTAGCCTCATCAGTGCTGGAAGGGAGCGGGGTTTGCTCTCTGTTTATGTGCAAGTGGCTTGCCCTGTCAGTGCTAGTGGGAGTACTTTTTTCTTCTTGGTGGTTCCTTGATTGGGGATGTTCTTAGTTGCAAGATGAAGCTGTTCTTAGTTGCTGGAAGTAAGTAACGTGGATTTTCAAACTGTGTTTCTCATGGCACCGTTGCTTGGAGGACACAAATTATTTTCTTGCAACTTAGTGTCACGCAGGGTTGCAATGTGAATTATTTGTGAATTATTTGTACAAAGTTGTCATAATGCACAAAGAATCCCCGTGTTTTCTTCCAGAAACCAGTGCCCTCATGGGGGGGACGCAGGGGCAGACGGCAGTCTGTGGAGTGGCTTCCAACTGCAGTGACAAGTGCTCCTATTTCTCCTTTTTTCCACAGGCTTGAGGCCCTGTGGCAAATGTTCTTTAATTATGTAAATGCACATATGCAAAGCAGATTGAAAATGAGCAAGGGCAACAAAAAAATGAGAGGGAGGGATAGAAATAGCTGGCCCTGAGGCTAACGGATCTAATGCTTGGGTTAATTATTATTGGAAAAACATACCCCTTACCTATTTAGTTCAAGGGTGGAATTCTTGTACCCGGGATCGCCTTTAGTTTTACGCCATGGATGGTTTTTGCTGCTCATGGTGGTTTCTTTCAGGTAGCTGGAGTGCTGGCTCACGTTTCTGAAGTTTCCTTTATTCCACAGTCATCAGGAATTTCTGAAAAAAATAATCATATTAGTAAATTGATTTAAGGGTTTAGTGCAGGGGCAGGCAACCTTGGCTCTTTTATGACTCGTGGACTTCAACTCCCAGAATTCCTGAGCCAGCAAAGCTGGCTCAGGAATTCTGGGATTTGAAGTCCACGAGTCATAAAAGAGCCAAGGTTGCCTGCCCCTGGTTTAGTGAATTATTTTTTATGGAAAAAGTATCTCCTAATACCAAGATTAGTCAGTTTTGATTTTCCTTGCACAATGTCCTTGTTTCATCATCATCATCATCATCCTCATCATCATTCTATCCACTGTCTATCCGCTGCAGGATGAAGGCCTCTTCCGCCTGTTTCCAACCTATACGGTCCTGGGCTCTCCTTTGCCACTTGGGCCCGCCGTACTTGCTGATGCTGTTGACCCATCTTGTTTTAGGTCTCTTTCGTGGACACTTTTGATCAAGTGGGATCCACTCTCTATGGCCGCCTCGGTCCACCTGCCCTCCTCCGTTCTTCTTGCCAGGTGACCAGCTCGTTTCCATTGCAGTTCTTTTACTCTCTTGATGGCGTCGTATACTTTCATTTGTTCCCTAATCCACATGTGGGTCTTTCTGTCTTGTCTTGTGATGCCCAGCATGATTGTTTCTATGGCTCTTTGCACCACGCGTAGCTTTTGTATTGATGGTGAGGTTAGTGTCCACGTTTCGCCAGCATTTGTTAGAGCAGGTAGCACACACCGATAGTGTCCTTGGGTATGAATGTAAATTACTGCCTTGGATTACTCAAATTCAGTTACATTGCCACATTTATCCTGGAAATAAACAAACAAACAAAATCCTTAAACATTTATTTAAAAATTTTTTTAACTAGGACTTAAATGCAGTTCTGGCTTCAAAAGAACTTATTTTTCTGGTCTTCCTACTCAGGGTTTTGAGTTCTGGTTGAGTGTAATAACTGGAATTGTATCTAATAACTGGAATTGTCCAGGGATTAATTACCTTGACAGCATTACTTCCATGGAGTTAGGACTTTAAGATCTTTGCTCTTATGAGGTGTTCATTACGAGTACTAAACTTCTTCTTGACTTTTATGTGCTTGATGTCAGTTTGAAGGATGCCCAGGTATTTGTAAGGAACATTTTCATCCAGAATCTTGGTATTATTTCCGTAGGGCAGTGGTTCTCAACCTGTGGGTCGGGACCCCATTTGGGGTCGATCGACCATTTCACGGGGGTCGCCAAGCAAGGCTGTCTGCCATTTTTTTTGTCCGCCATTTTTTTTGTCCGCCATTTTTCCCCCCCTTTTCCGGCGGGTGCCTTACCTCCCTTGGGCTGGGCCAGCTGGTGGTTGGCCTGCTCCATCTCTGCCGCTTGCCAGCTACACCTCGGCCGGCGCAGGGGGCGGAACCACGCATGTGCGGTGCTCCCGGGCAGGGAAAATCCTCGACTTATGTCCGGTTGGGTAGTCCTCGACTTACGACCGGTTTAGTCCCCGACTTACGACCGGTTTAGTCCTCGACTTACGACCGGTTGGGGTCGCGGCATTAAAAAGATTGAGAACCACTGCCGTAGGGCATCTTGATTCCTTCAGTTTTCACTATTCTTCCCCTGTTGATGGTGTGTGTGGGGGGGGGGCACATTAGTCCAGTCTAAATTTCATTGCAATATTTTGTTGTATATATGAAAGATATTGAGTAGCAATTCTATTTCAGATGGTGATTTTTTCATACAGCTTCAGATTTCTAATTCTGGATGTTGTTCATTCCAGAACTGGTGTGTACTTTTCAGTTATCCTCTTTTTGTTGGACTTGATTTGTAATAACAGATAATCATTTCTTTTTTTCCCCATTTTTGTGTATTTGTGATAGGTAAAGAACTTTTCTTCCAGTAGTCCCGATTGTTCAGTTGAAATCTTGAATCCTGTAGCCCATTTCTCACCAGATGTCCAGAAACTCCAACATCTGGCATTGTCCTTGTAGAACTTGGGCAACAACAACTCTATTATGGGCTCTGTAAATTACCTCTCTCCATATTGTTTATTGGAAACACACTCATTGTCTGGCTTCTCTAATATACAAGAAGTCATCGATTTACGAACACAATTTAGCCCAACATTTCTGTTGCTAAATAAGACAGTTGTTAAATGAATTTTTGCCTTATTTTACTATCTTTCTTGCCACATCTGTTAAGTGAATCACTGCAGCTGCTAAGTTACCAACACGGTTGTAAAGTGAATCTGGCTTCCTGATTGACTTTGCTTATCAGATGGTCTCAAAAGGTGATCACATGATCCCGGACACTGAAACAGTCATAAATCTGTTCTCAGGTGTCTGAATTTTGATCATGTGACCATGGGGATCCTGCAATGGATGTAAATGTGAAAAGAGGTCATAAGTCACTTTTTTCAGTGCCGTTGTAACTTTGAATGATCACAAAATGAACTGTTGAAAGTTGAGGACTACCTCTACTATTCCTCCCTCTGGAATAGAATAGAATAGAGCTGGAAGGGATCTTGGAGGTCTTCTAGTCCAGCCCCCTGCTCAACCAGGAGGACCTACACTGTCTCAGACAGGTGACTGTCTAGCCTCTTTTCTTAAAAACCTCCAGTGATGGAGCACCCACGATTTCTGGAGGCAACTTCTGTTCCACTGGTTAATTGTCCTGACTGTCAGGAAGTTTCTCCTTAATTCCAGGTTGCTTCTCTCTTTGGTCAGTTTCCAGCCATTGCTTCTCGTCCTTCCCTCTGGTGCTCTGGTGAACAACGTGACCCCCTCTTCTTCCGTGTGGCAGCCCCTCAGATAGAATAGTTCCCATTCATGTCCCCCCCCCCCTACTCCTTCTTTCCTCTAGACTGGCCAAACCCAATTCCTGCAACTGTTCTTAGTCTCCAGGCCTTTAATCATCTTAGTTGCTCTTCCTTGCACTTTTACCAAAATCTCAACATTATTTTTACCGATTTCATTCCTTTATTTGCCATTTCTGTCCCTCTTTTCTGCTTGCTGGGAGTTAATCCTTAGGAAGGGCTGCTTTGTTAGTTTTTAGCATCCTGTTTTTTGATGCTCCCCGTAGGAGCTTTTCATCCACCCACCACTCGTTTATTTTCCTTTGGCTTCAGGAACTCTGTTGCTGAGGGAAAGCTGTTGATGGTACCTTTGAAGTGGATGATAAACCACTCTGAAAAGTGCGATACAAGATGACAGGACGAAGCAAGCTTCCACTGACAGCCAGAGATGAGAAATGCGATTGCACAATGTAGACATAATTTTCTGTCCAGCGAAGATCGGTGACGCCGTCTTTGGGCTTCCTCTTCTCTCTGATGCACAAAGGGCCTTATTGGTATCAGCGTGTCTAGATCCTTATTTTAAAGATGGATTTCTTCCTCCTCGTGTGATGCTAAAACAGCGTAAAAAGATGCATTTCAGAAGCTCCCAAGCCTGGATCGGAGAGCTACCTTCTGTCCACTACTGCTTCCTTGTATTTACGGCCAGCCGCCTGGGATTCTGCACGTAGGAAACAGCCGTCAGTCTTAGCAGCCATGGAGAGCTTGATCCTCCATGAACCCACCTGGTCTCCTTTTAAAATCATCTCAGGGGGCTGCATTGTAACTATGGGCAGCAAATTCTACTCTCTGACCACGTGCCGGATGGAAAATCATCTCCTTTAGTTGGCTCTGAGAACTTTCGGTGGCTTTCCAGCAATGGGAGAGATGTGACACGTGCAACGGATGTTTTGATATACCCCTGTTGTTGTCTACAGAGTCCCAATGGCTATAATCTTTCTTCCTTGGAGAAACCCTGCAGCCTCCTAATGGTTTTAGGTGTCTTTTTTCATATCTTTTCTAGCTCTTTTTATGATATAGAGTGGGTGACTAGAACAGTCTCTAGCTAGCGTATGCAGTATGGTTGGATCAGGGAATAAATATATTGACATTTTTCAGTTCTAATGATACCAAGTGTGAAATCTGTTTTTCTTCTTCCCTTCCCCTCCCCTCCCATCTATTTACTTTCTCTCCTCTCCTCTCCTCTCCTCTCCTCTCCTCTTCCCTTTTATCTTCCTCTCCTCTCCTCTCTCTCTTTCTTTTATTTTCCTTTCCTTCTCCCCTCCCCCCTTCCCTCTCCTCTCTTTTCCTTCTTTTATTTTCTCCTTCTTTCCTCTCCTCTCCTTTCATTCTTTTATCATCCGTCTCCTCCTCTCCTCTCCTGCACACTGGTTAGCAAATTCATCGGGTGAGCAACGTGTCCTAATATCCCTTTCCTGATTCACCAAGGCAAGTTCTGATCCCACTGGATTTCAGGGTAAGATCTGGATTTTATGTGCCAAGAGGCAAAAAAGCTATTTTTTCAGAGGGGGGGGGGTTCATCTGCAGCCCAAAGAGGCTGGGAGGTAGCCATAAACCTAGAAATGTTCAGGGAAAAAATGGAGGAAAAGTCATTAGCCTAGCTAGTAGTTTCTTTGCATCCGCTCATGAGGAAATGATGGCTGTGGTGAAATGGAAGATGGGAAAATGAAATATCCTGAAGGAAACAGCCCATCTTTACCACATTTTGTTGCAATGCTGGCTTGTGGTTCCAGGTCTGCCGAGAGAGGCTGAAAGCAGGTGTCCCAGTCAGCCATTGCCCTCCTTTTGTTCGTATCCTTATCCGTGCTTCAGTTGTCCTTCTCTTCCCAATGAATAAGTGAATCGCACTGAACTTTCATCACAACACTGATAAACTCCACAGGCCAGATATTAAAATAAATGAGCTTCGGGAACTGCAAGTGCAAAAGCATCCAAATTAAATCCCTTCCAGGGCACGAAGGTTTTTTGAAGCTTTTGGAAAGGCCTCTGAGGGAAGCCTTAATCAACGAAGCCAGGATCCTTTGACCCAACACACACCCTGTGCTCGCGAGGGGTGCTAAACCTTCATGTGGTTTGTTTAATATTGCCTCACCACCATCTCTGAAGCATGATGTACAGCATAAGTCCTTAATGTACGACCACAATTGAGCCCAACATTTCTGTTGCTAAGCGAGACATTTGTTAAGTGAATTTTGCCCCATTTTATGAACTTCCTTGCCACCGTTGTTAAGTGAATCACTGAAGTAGTTAAGTGAGTGACATGGTCGTTAAGTGAATCCGGCTTCCCCATGGACTTTGCTCGTCAGTAGGTGGCAAAAGAGGATCACGTGATCCCCGGGGCACCGCAGCCGTCATATGTACATGCCAGTTGCGTCTGAATTTTGATCATGTGACCACAGGGATGCTGCAATAGTCGTAAGTGTGAAAAATGATAATAAGTCACTTTTTTCAGTGCCGTTGTCACTAAATGAACTGTTATAAGTCGAGGACTGCCTGTATAATTTGAGTCGGGCAGGGCATTTTACCAAACTGTAATTAAAGCAAACCATGATTTATGTGGGCAATAGCAGCCAGGGTTACTGCAGCTGAATCACCAATGTTTTAACGGATGAAGTTGAGATGCCACCCACAGATTATCTGACCAGCGTATATAAATATTTCAGCTTGGTACTTTTGGAACAGTTGCATGAAACAGGCCTGTCTCAGCTGGGGATTATGATGAGCGTTCTAATTAAATTAGGGAAAGCTGATTTAGCTGCAGACTGAGATGCTTGAAGTAGCAATAGGAGGGGATATCGGAGTTCTTAGTGCTCTCTGAGCTTGGTTGTTTGCTTGCTAACACCCCCCCCACACACACATACACACTTGCACTGGTGATCTTTCTGAGTTGGGTCATGAAATGTCTACGGTACATCTCTCAAGCTCAGATCACCAAGAATATCACATGCTTGAAATTTTCACTCTGCTAACCAACTGCATGACATTTTCATTGTAGAATAATCCCGTTTTATGAATTTGTATTGGTATGTTTTACAAATGCCGTGCCTTTCTCACTGTTGGTTATGCTTCCTGCAACCGTTTGGTAACATTTCTGGAGCTCCTTCACCTCAGATGTAGGAGCAGAGTTTGGCTATTTGAATTCTTCTATTCTACTCAGCATGTCCTCCTTAATTTTAAGGTTTTCCTTAACTGATGGTATGTTGCATTACATTAGACAAAAACCAAAGCAGTGGAATAGTAATATAAAAAGCATGATGTAACACAATACTTTTGTCAAGAAATTAGCCAGAAACTAATTTTAAGGAGCTAATCTTGATCCCAGCATTCTATTTCAGCTCCCAGACAGATCACGTGAATCGCAAAAGAGACATCTTGGTGCACGTTCATGTTTATTTTTATGACTGTGCCTAAAAAGCAGATATTTTCCGTTGCATTGCGATATTCTGTGTTGTTTTCTTAAGTTTCAAAGCAAGCTGTGCCCTCAGGGTGTGCCTGCATCTCCTTTGCCTTTGATCTGTAGACTTTCTACACTAGATTTACCATTAACTTCTTTCATTCTCCGAGAATAATTTTATTGATTAACTAGCATCTTGCAGATTCCTGCATGTTGAAAGTTAACACTGAGGTTCCCCCTTGAACTGAACTGGGGAATCAGCAAATCAGTAGGTGGCCCAGAAGTATTTCTGGATCCACCTCAGCCTTTGAATCGCCTTCACTTTAATCTTCAAGAGCCACAAAGGGCACCTTTGACCTCTGGGCTAGTATTTTCACCCTTGCCAGTCTGCTGGTTGGGGATGACGGAGGTTGTAGTACCACCACATTTGAAGGACCTCTCCGCCTAGAGAACTATAAAGGAGTAAATGACTTGCCCGGCTGTCATTACACCCACGGTGACTCTTATTTGTTTGTTTGTTTGTTTGTTTTATTTATTTATTTATTTATTTATTTATTTATTTATTTATTTATTTATTTATTTATTTATTTATTTATTGAATTTATATACCACCCTATCTCCCTTACGGGACTCAGGGCGGTGAACAGGCGATAATAAAAACCACAATAAATATACACAAATTTCTGTCTAAAATCAAATTAAATAACAGGCCTGCTCTAAAAATACCCCATACAAAACCCCCACTAAAGCATAATCAAACTACGCCAGGCCGGCCGCACAGAATAGATGAGCCTTCATACAGAACATAGAATAACAGGGTTGGAAGGGACGTTGAAGGTCTTCTAGTCCAAACACCCCACCTCAAGCAGCTACTATTCCATTGTGGACAAACGCCTGTCCAGCCTCTTCTTGAAAACCTCCAGTGATGGAGCATCCACAGCTTCTGGAAGTAAGCCATTCCTCTGATTAATTGTTTTCAGTCAGGACATTTCTCCCCTAGTTCTAGGTTGCTTCTCTCTTTGGAGATCCTCCATCTGTTAGTTCTTGTCCTGCCTTGAGGTGCCTTGGAGAATAGGTCAACTCCCTCTTCTCTGAAACGGCCCCTCAAGCACTGGAAGACTGCTATCATATCACCCCTGGTCCTTCTCTTTGTTAGATGGACATACCTGGTGTCATGGTTCTGATGTGGTTCTGCTAACATTGGATGTTCTTGCTTTGACACCTGGTTCCTTCAATTCATCATATAGTTTATGATGACCCCCTTTTTATCTTTGTTCCTCTTCTCCACACCCTTTCTAGGGTCTCAACATCTTTTTGTATCACAGTGACCAGAATTGGACACAGTATTCCAAGTGTGGTCTCACCAGTGCAGTATTAAGTGATGATATGCTAATTAGAGGGCTGATCAATCAGAAAGATTAATGGCTTCTTAAGTTCTTTTTGTGGCAGTTGGTTGACCACTAAGTTGGTCTTTGAGAGTCATCCAGTTCTTGGAGAACAATATTCCTTTGCGCTTATTAGACCAATAATTGATAACCTGCTCTGGGATCGCTCATAGATGTCTTCTGTCTGATGTGTTTGGATAGGGGGGGAAACAAAAGACCAGGCCACAATATGGTTTTAGGAAGCCAGTAAAAGACATGCCCCTCTCGGGGAAGAAAGTGAAAATCCAGAAGAGCCCATCTTTCCCAAGATCAAAAGATTTATGTCAATGTAAAACTGCTTTCCTTAACAAGGAAAGCCAAATAATTTTGCAATCTCTCTCTTCAACATATCTTCTTTAGAGTCCAACTCCTTTCCAAAGACTTTTGGGTACTGTTTTTATTTTTAATAAACACTGCTCCAACCATAGGCACCGGGCAGAAACAGGGAGTGTGAAGCAGAACCATCCCCCTCAAAAAGAAAATGGCAGGGGGTCCCACTCGTAATGCAGCATCTCCATGGTCACGTGACCAAAATTTGGGCACGTGGCATCCAGCATGTATTGATGACAATCGCACTGTCCCAGGGTCATGTGATCACCATTTCCCAGCTGTCTTTGACAAGCAAAATCCATGGGGGAAGCCAGACTCGCTTAACAACCGCATGGTTCGCTTAAAAACCACAGTGATTTGCTTAACAATTAGCAAAATGTTCGTAAAATGGAGAAACCTCATTTAATAACTACCTTGTTTAACGCCAGAAATGCCGGGTTTGGCTGCGGTCAAAAGTCAAGAACTTTCTGTATTGGCAGGGGTTTGTAAGGGTTATGCATTTATTGGCAATTACCAGCAATCATTTTTTTTAATAATATCAACCGTGTTTTCACTTTTTAAAAAGAAGACTTCCCTAGAGTGGGTTCTGAGGATTTCGTGGGTATTTTTATACAGTTTTATCAACAGCACATTGAAAACGTTTCATAACTGTTGTCTTCTGGGATGTTTGATTAACTTCCCCAGGGGTTTCCATGCACCAACTGGGCCCAGCACTGCTTGCTTCTCAAGCTCAGCTAAGGTCGTCCAGGTGCTGCTACCTCATTTAAGTGAAGACACTCGTGATTCGCCTCTCTTACTTTTGACACGACCATCTGGCTGTCATAGAGAAGATAAGGAAGGGGTGTGTCGCTGCCGTTTCCCAGGATTTGTTCACTTCCAGTCTAGTCACAGCTCAGTTATTTGGTGACTCTGTCTATACACCAACCCTCTCCAGTCCTGTGTAGCATCCATGTCCAGTGAATAATAGAATAACAAGAGTTGGAAGGGACCTTGGAGATCTTCTAGTCCAGCCCCCTGCTCGAGTAGGAGACCCTATATACCATTCCAGACAAATGGGTGTCCAATCTCTTCTTAAAAATCTCCAGTGATGGAGCACCCATAACGTTTTGAAAACAAATCATTCTATTGATTAATTGTTTTGTTACGAAATTTCGCAGTATTCCTAGGTTGCTTCTCTCCTTGATGAGTTTCCATCCATTGCTGCTTGTCCTGCCTTCAGGTGCCTTGGAGAATAGGTTGACCCCCTCTTCTTTGGGGCAGCCCCTGAGAGATTGGAACACGGCTATCATGTCTCCTAGTCCTTATTTTAATTAAACTAAACATAAACTTGTAACCACACTGGATACATTTTCTGGAGATTGGGATGGAAGGCATTTGGGTAAATGGTAATCCAGGGATTAGCCAACTGAGCCAATGTGCCCTCTGCAGCCAGTTGTACTTGTGAATAAAATAATGACAAAAAACTTACAGATGTTTCCACCCCACCCCAAAAAAGAGAGTATTGGTTTTTATCTGCAATCAGGATGTGCTCAAGTCCACCACTTCAAGAGATATCTCAGGCTGTTCTTTTAGTACTTTGAAGAATGCCATTTTAAGGGAAGATGTCTGGGCTTCCTCTGTCTCTGAGACTCATCAAGAAAATCTCATTCGAAGGGTTTGTTGGAGAAGAAATTCAGTGGTAAAGGATAAAGAGCTAGACTAGAGCTTCTCAGGAAACCTAATTAACCTTCTGTCCTTCAAAGGAAAAGTGAAAGGAGGCAGATGTCTCCCGCAAGACATTCAAAATCCTTTCGCTGATCTCTAAATGCCACGAATTTAGCACATGTTAGCCTGTGCTGGGGAATTAGCATAAGAAAAAAGAAGTCAGCCAGACAGAGAGAAATTCTTTTTTATCTCAGAATCCTTTTGTTTCCTTGAAAAGGAAGAAATGTTCTTTTATACTAATGACTTCAAAGAGTGTCAGGACCAACTTAGAAATGTTCCTTAAATATTGAAGCTGCAGTGATAAATATCAATATTCTTTAGGTGGTAGTTAAATCCTCATCAGCTTTGTGGGATTCCTTTCATTCCCTAGAGAAATTGGTTCCCTTTTTATTCTGCCTTTCCTCAAGTGAGTTTCAGATAGGCTATGGATGGCTTCGTGTGTCCTTATCCGCACAAGAGCTTTGTGTAGTCAAGCATAATTGAACAAAGATGCTTTTAAGTTGTTTCCTTTGGACATTAACTCCCTTATTAAAATGGATTCCAAGGGAGTTGATAATAAAGGGGGGAAAAATTAAAGGATGCCTATATGACTTGATACAATATCAAAGAACAAGGAAATGCATATAGGCAATCTTCACTTTATGACCACAGTTGGAACCAGCAATTTTACTAAGTGATAATCATTAAATGAGACATCACGGGGCTGTGTCAAACTTATGGTCTCAGTTAAGGAATCACCAAAGGTTGTTAAGCAAGATAGGGTCTCCCACTTGAGCAGGGGGATGGACTAGAACAGTGGTGGTGAACCCATGGCACGGGTGCCAGAGGCGGCACTCAGAGCCCTCTGTGTGGGCACGCGCGCCGTCACCCCAGTCCTAGGCCTTCAGCTGGGTTTTATAAAACCTTTTCACTTTAGGCCTCTGTCGCCATGTACAAAAAAAAAAAGGTTCAATCAAACAGTCAATTTCAACTTCTTATTTATTTATTTTTATTTATTTATTGAATTTATATACCGCCCTATCTCCCTTACGGGACTCAGGGCGGTGAACAGGCGATAATAAAAACCATGATAAATATAGGCAGTTCTAAAATCAAATTAAATAACGGGCCTGTTCTAAAAACACACCCATACAAAAATCCCCACTAAAACATAATCAAACTACGCCAGGCCGGCCGCACGGAATAGATGGGCCTTCAGGGTTCGGCGAAAAAGGCGCAGGTCCGCAACTGTACGTAGGTCGGGGGGTAGGTCATTCCAGAGGGCAGGAGCTGCCACAGAGAAGGCTCTCCCCCTGGGGGTCGCCAGCCGGCATTGTCTGGCCGACGGCACCCTAAGGAGGCCCTCTCTGTGGGAGCGGACTGGTCGAAGGGAGGTGTTTGGTAGGAGGCAGTCTTGCAAATAACTAGGTCCATTGCCACGGAGCGCTTTAAAGGTTGTTACTAACACCTTGAAGCGCACCCGGAAGGCCACAGGCAGCCAGTGCAGCTCGCGCAGGAGAGGTGTTACATGGGAGTATCTAGAGGCCCCCAGGATCCCCCGCGCGGCCGCATTCTGAACTAGCTGGAGCCTCCAGGTGCACCTCAAGGGGAGCCCCATGTAGA
>NW_015386448.1:130272-157258 GCF_001527695.2 Protobothrops mucrosquamatus | reverse complement strand
TCCCCCCCCCCCCCATCACAACTGATGAGGTTTCTTGGATGAAAAATGAAACTTTTTGTTCTTCTTCCTCAAGGGGAAAAAAAAACAGTCCAGTAGCCTTCTGGGAGAAATATTCTGTCTATCTTAGCCACGAGGAACGGAGTAAACCGCAGCCAGGACATCAAATATCATTGCTTGAGCCAGGACAAGCTAAAAAACCACTGCTTTGTGTGGGTTACAAGAGAAACGGGCCCACGTTGCTTTTCCCGAGGGGGCTGTGGGCAGGGAGAGAGGTCATGTATTCTTGTCTTCAAGGTAGGAACAAGACATGATGTATTAGTCCCAACTAAGCTTAGCAAAGCCAGGTTTGAGTGTGAGCTACTGTTTATTTGGGAAAATTATAGATACGATTATTTCAAGGGACTCTTCCATAACCACAGGCAACTGATTTACATTATTTTTAATTGTTTGTGAGCAGCCCGGAGTCATATATTAAAAAGGGCATCTCTGTAACTAGGAATAACAATTTTCCTTGCTCTATATCAAATTTTAAAAAATGCAATGGAGATGTGCAATTGCTCTAGCAATGTTTTATTTTATTTATTTATTCCAGGAGCTTTACTCCACTTAAATCTCATGATTATAGTGCAGTAGGTGTTTGCACAAGAAATTTCTGACTAATCTTTGATTTTTTTGGTTCAGCGAGAACTGCAGAAAATCAGTTTGTGCTCTGCTGCTTGGTATTTTAAATGTTTGATTTAGGATGCAATTTCAGGGTTTTTTTTCTTTTAAAATATTAATCTATAATCAAGCTATATTTCCTAAAATGCATGCTATCCACCTGTCTGACGAAGAGAATGAAGTTGGAAAAATATATTTACGCTATATTGTTTTCATTTCCTGTGGATTTGAGGTTCTCGGGGAATGAGTTCAGGGACACCGTTCCTCCATTTGGGCTTAATCTGTAAAGTTTATTTGGAAGCTGCATTTGAAAATTTATATTCTCATCCCAGGAATTAAATGTTCATTGACTACTCAAAGTGGATGGGAAAATATCCTGACGTTGTCGGAGATACTAATTTCTTTTTCATGGATATGAAAGCTGCTAGATTTTGGCTCTGAAAAGAGGTGCCAGGGCTTGTTTTATATTTTAGTATCATGTGTTTTTAGCTTGTTGTTTGTTTGGAGTGGATTTAGACCAGTTTTCTAGGCTTAGCCCTTTCTTATGATAGGATCTCTACGTTGGGTATATAGTTACAGAAGCCACGGGGAGATATTACATAGGGAGGCTTTATTGTTTGAACTAGGAAAATTGTTCCCTTTTGAAAATAGGTTGTACAGTATGTATGTACGTATGTATGTATTTATTTATTAACAACCCCTTTTTTAGTAAATATGTTAAGGTGGCAAACAGACACAATGCAAATTTCTCTACCTATTTTCCCCACAACAACAACTCTGTGAGGTGGGCTTGGCTGAGACAGAGAGAGTGACTGGCCCAAAGACACTCAGACAGCTTTCCGTCTTGAGGTGGGACTGCAACTCCCAGTCTCCTGGTGATTGGCCCGGAGTCACTCAGCCATCTTTCATGGGACTGGTGGGACTAGAACTCACAGACTCCTGGCTTCTAGCCTGGTACCTTAACCACTAGGCCAAAGTGCCCCTCAACTTAGCATCTGCCATCCCTGCGGCCTTCACTGGCACTGAGCCCCTTGTTTATTTGATTTATATCCTAGCTTTTCTGCCCAGAAGCCACTCACTGAGTTTCCACTGCAGAATGAATGGAAGTGAGAGGCGCCAAGGGACAGAGGCCATTACGTAATGCAGACAACGTGAATCCTAGCCAAGAGTGGCTTTCCTTTTTTACTGGAAGTTCAATTTATGTGCTGCACTACACATTTTGTTCTCGGGCGGGTGGCTGAATAACCTAAACTTGAAATCCATGCCATTTGATGAACAAAACAACCCGGTATTTTGTACAACTTCAGGTTTTTGGATAGCCTGGCATAAGCTTTGTTCTAACGCTATGGCTCTTTCTTTGGTCCTGTCAGTGGAATCAGGGCCGAATGAATCATTTTTAATGACTTTTTGGATTTCAGACTGATAATATAGAACACAATCATTACTTGGGAAGAGCTCCTTGGTTACATTTAGGATTGGCCAAGAGCATTTATAATCTGAGATTATACCACATTTTCAGGAACTGCAGAAGTTCTTCAAAGGCTCAAGTTCTTGGAGACGGTCCCAATGGACACACTTCCGGTTTTCATGTCTAGGGAGATGCTCAATCACCTAGTTCATGGTTGTCCCAAAGGTGCTTCTTCATGAGGCAACTTGGACTTTCTTGTTTTTCTTTGAAGATGTTTCGCTTCTCATCCCAGAAGCTTCTTCAGCTCAAACACAAACTGAGCAATGTGGTACATGCAGTACAATACAGTGAGCCATGTGCCGATCTGTACATTGGGGAAACGAAACAACCACTTCACAAACGCCTGGCACAACACAGGAGAACAAACCCATCAGGACAAGAGTCAGCTGTCCATCTGCCTTTAAAGGACAAAGGCTGCTCTTTGGAAGACAGCAAAGTCCACATTTTGGACAGAGAGGACCTCTGGTTTGAAAGAGGGGTCCAAGAGGCCATCTAGGTCAACACTGAACAGCCCTCTCTCAACAGAGGGGGAGGGATACGACATTGTCTATCTCCAGTCTACAACTCCATCCTTTCAATAGTCCCCAAAAGGCTCCACACCCATTTGTACCACTCAGGTGATCCTGAGGACACAGATAAACCTCCAAGTGGCCTCAACGACTCCCTAAAAGACTGCAAATGACCAGCTGTCTGCAAGGAGTATAAATCCTTCCATTCCCCACCATCCAGTCAGCACTGGAGAAGCTTCTTGGAGGAGAAGCGACATGTCTTCAAAGAAAAGCAAGAAAAGCCAGTTGCCTCTGCAAAAAACACCTTTGGGACTTCTGGTTTCCAGCAAAATTGTGTCCATGGTATTGATTCCCTTAACAACTGTGGCGTTCTCTCATTGACTACAACTGCCACAAAGATAATAAAATCAGATCAGTTACGTGATCAATCTGTTTTATGATTGTCATGAGTTACAACTGTGATGAGCAGGCTCTATTACAGTCTTAATTTGAGGACTACCTGAATAGTGTTTTATTTTTTTACTCTATAGCTGCTTTTAAAAAATTAATCAATTTACATACACATTGCAGTGCCTCAGTGAAACTACTTTAGGACGACAAACAGAGATGACAATTTGATTGTAATAGGAACATTTTCAAGAAAAATCACCTATTATTAAGAGAAATGCAGGTTTCAAGATTTTAAAATTGACAAAGGCAATTTTCCCCTTTTAGTGCTTACCTATGTAAAAATAGGAACTGACTGATTAAATTACATGGGAAGTATGTCTTGATGTATTTTATTTATTATAATTTAACACTTTCCTAAATGATATGCTGAAACTGCCAAAATATTTGCATAAAATTAATTTTACTTATTGAATTTGTTAAGACCAGCCAATTCCAAGGAGGCACATAGTAGATAAATGAAAAAACACATTTAAAAATGTAATTCCCAGACACAAAAAATATTCCCAACATCCTGTTAACTGTTTTCTTTTAACTGAATAGCTGATGAGTCAACTTGATAGATGGACAACAGAGTTCCACATTGGTGACAGCTTTTATGTAACATAATATTTTTTGTAAATGCCGAATGGCACGGTGGCCTAGTGGCAAAGACGTTTGCCTCCCATTTTGGAAGGTTGAGAGTTCAATCCCAGGTAGCGGCAGATGTTTCTCTCCCAGGACGCAAAGAAAAAATATCTGCTGCAAACTCTGTGTAGGCATCAGGAAGGGCATCCGGCTGGTAAACATTCAGCTCCATCTAGTCACCCCAACCACCCCGAATTAAGGGATTACTACAGGGTCGTATAAAAGGGAGGGAGTAATTTTGGTAAATATGGATGGGAAAATAATAACCAGTTGTAGATCTGTTATGTAAAGGTTAGAACCTACCAGATATTTGAGATATATTTTTCAGCATTCAATCAAGGTGGACATTTTATGTTGAATGTTAATGTTTACAACATATTTGTTATACACACAGTTTATTATTTTTGTTGTTTCATTTGTAGTTGATGTCTTCTTTTATCTTTTTGTTTTGTATTTTAACTTTGGAGATGAATAAAAAAAATATTAAAAACAAGCAACACTTCCAACACATAAAAACGCAACAGGGCTCCACAGTCACAAAGGAGAGAGATTTGACTTACTCTCTGAGGCTTCAGAGGGCAGGAGAAGGAGTAGTGGGTGGAGGCTTTGTAAAGACAGATCCAACCTAGAAGTAAGGAGAAACTCCCTCGCAGTGGGAACAGTTGATGGAACAGCTTCCCTTCTGGAGATGCAGGTGCTCCATCACCGGAGGCTTTCAAGAAGAGACCGGACAGCCAGCTGTCTGAAACGGGGCATGGGGTCTCCTGCTTGAGCAGGAGGGGGTTGGACTAGAAGACCTCCACGGACCCTTCCAGGCCTTATGGTTCTATGTTCTCTTATTGGCACCAAGTGGGAGGACGAAGCATCGATTAACTCTGCTCACGCCATTTGCCATTCCCAAAGATGGCATTTATGGATGCCCGCCAGTCTCCTGGGCCATCCAAATCCAGCTCTCGCTCAAAAGTCAGCATTTAGTTACCCTTCCCAAGGTTTTTGCAGAGGGCAGTTTGGAAGCACTTGCTGTCGTTGATTGGACTGATTTTGGAGCTGGGTTTCTTAGGAGAGGCTATTCCCAAATACTCTTTTTTTTAGACCTCTCCACTCTGCCTGCAGGAGTCTTTTTACGGGCAGGAACACCCCGTCACAAATAGCTCATGAGATTAGCTCTCTGTTTCTGTCTGCAAGTGAACAGTTCATGTCTGACTTCTATTGATGGATAAGGAGGTTTTTAAGTTAATTAAGATTACCTCCACCAGGCCTTTCTTTCTGCAGCTGGAGGCCGGTCAAACTGTCCAACTCAGATAAGGGTTTGTTCCATGGTTGTTCCTATGTTGATCATGGTTTCCACATAATTTTGTTTATTTATTATAAAAGCAGAGATCTTAGGGCAGATAAAATTGCTTGGTGTGGCTGCTATCCTGTGGTGTGTCATTGTGTGACTTTGTGACTTCATGAGGAAAACCTTGCCAGAGACAATCAGTGTGTGAAGGAGCTTCGGCCAACCTCGCATTACTCCTGATATGCTGGTTTCTATGTGTGGAGGGTTCTTTTTTTTAATGTGAATAAGCTTACTGTATCCAGGGGAGGCCGTAGCTAAGGCACGTTTCACAGCAAACTGGTAAAATCTAATTGTGGCTGCATTTACCCTTTTTATTGGAGCTGTGTGGCTCCGTTGCCCATTCAGCCAGTCAGTTTATAGTTTCAAGCTGGTTCAAGTTTTATTCGGTGCTAGATCCATTTTCAGCGTTCTGTTTTGGCAGATTTCTCCTCTTTGCAGCATCCTTACTTATTCTCACAACTTTTCCCTCTGGCAATTGTTCGGAAATATGTTTCCATGGCAACCGAACAGCACTGTTATTAAGAACACCCCGTCACAGATCCTAAGTTTGCCATATTCTCTTCCCGGCCTAATAAGTTGCATTCACTGTAGCTTTGCTTTGCTTTCGGTATGGAACAAAAAATGACCGATTGAATGAACGAATGAATCCTGGTTTGGAGGAGAAGCCACAGTTTGCCAGTCTGGATGTAATTATAAGGAGCTATGTGAAAGAAGTTTCCAGATCAAACAAAATGCCTCTTCGATAATTAGGGAATACCTAGCTGAAAATGTAGGGAGAAAAAGACCTTTGCCCCATCAGATCTGGTCATCTGATTTCTTGAAAAAAAAGCAATGGTGCAAATCAGTGGTTCTCAACCTGTGGTCCGTGGGACCCGGGGGGGTCATCCCGGGGTGGGGCAGGGGGGTCCACGAAGGCTTGAAGAAATGCTATGATTTAAATCTTGAGTTAAAGGCCAGGATCCGTGGCCACAAAAGGCATTTAAAGGGGGTTCGTGGTGAAGAAAAGGTGGAGAACCACTGCTGTAAATGTAGAGCAAGCCTCTACGGGCCAAGATGCCTCTTTGATTGTCACTACAGGAAGATTGTCACCATGACTCGCAACAGTTTAGTGACCGTTCAAAGTCACAACGGCACTGAAAAAAGTGACTTGTGACCGTTTTTCACACAACCGTTGCAGCATCCCCCTGGTCATGTGACTAAAAACCTGATGCTTGGCCACTGATTCATATTTATGACGATTGCCGTGTCCCAGGGACACCGTTCATGACCTTCTGACAAGCAAAGTCAATGGGGGAGCCAGATTCACTTAACAACGGTGTTACTAAATTTTGATCATGTGACCACGGGGATGCTGCGACAGTTGTGCGTAGGTCATTTCTTTCAGTGCCGCTATGGCTTCAAACAGTAACTAAACAAATGGTTGTAAATCGAGGTCTACATGTGTAGAGATGGCTACTATTTACTAGAAATATTTACTAAAAAGTCAAGGTCACAACTGTATTTTGTGTTCTATTGCAGGGGTCCCCAACCTGTGGGCCACGGCCCACTACTGGGCTGCAGCCTATTGGCCACTGGGTCGTGTGAACGGCTGGCCGGTGCGCCCGTGTGCACAAACACAGCCCCACCCGCGTGAGTGTCGCCGCAAGCATTGCGGCGTTTGCGGCCCCACTCACGCGAGTGTTGTCGTGGTGGCTCACGGCTCCATTCCCGCAAACATTGGGTGTTTGTGCACATGCCTGCGTGCACACACGCATTTACTCCTCCCACAAAGCCATCCCTTCTTTCCCCCCTCCCCCCCCCCCGCTCTGGGCCGCCAACGCCGAAAGGTGGGGGGAACTCTGTTCTGTAGCATCGAAAAAAAGTCAGATGCCATTATTTTTTTCCTTTTTTTTTTACGTTGAACTCCTTTTCCTTTCTCCCCTTTTCCCCTTTCCTTTGTTCCAATTTGAATTTTATACTACAATAAACTCTAATAGAATCCGAAAAGAAACAAGAGTAGTGGGTTCTTTTCCTTTGTGTATCAATCCCGGATCTTCTCTAACCATTTCCAGCGCATCTCCATGCATCATGCTAAGCTTAAAGTAGACAAATATATTATGGCTTACTATGCTGTGTGAACTGAAGCAGCTGTGATTTATTTAAAAGCACTTGTGATTTTTTTTTATAGCTTGGTTCAATATGTGGACTCACTCAAGGGTGTTAATGGAAAAGAAGTTAGTTTTTCATCCTCTTAGTAATTTCATTCTGTTTCTCAGTGGATGGAGATACTCACAAAACCACATTTTTAAAAAACTGTGAAAAGATACACTATTTAGGCTAATATAAAAATCTGCATAATAGCATAAAAATGGTGCAGGATATGGATGTAGGATGGGGAATAATATAAATTATAGAAAGGAGATTCTGAGTGGGTGTTAGAAAAAGCTTTCTAACAATTAGGACAGTCTGACAGCTAAATTATTTCTTCCTTTTCATTTGTATTTAATGCTTTAATTTGGAATTCTGCACTAAATAGGAAAATTGAACTTGTTCTTAATATTGTATGATTCTGAGAAGCAGAAGAAGCAGAAGCGAAGAAGAAGAAGAAGAAGAAGAAGAAGAAGAAGAAGAAGAAGAAGAAGAAGAAGAAGAAGAAGAAGAAGAAGTAGTAGTAGTAGTAGTAGTAGTAGTAGTAGTAGTAGTAGTAGGGGACTAGGGTCATGAGTTGTATTATAGGTAGTCCTCGACATATGAACACAACTGAGCCCAAAATTTTCATTGCTAAGCAAGACAGTTGTTAAGTGAATTGCGCTCCATTTTATGACCTTTTTGTCAGTGAATCACTACAGTTGTTAAGTGTGTCATGCTGTCATTAAGCAAATCTGATCTGACTGATTTTGCTTGTCATAAGCCAGCTGGGAAGGTTACAGATGGTGATTATATGAACCGGGGACATTTGCAGTTGTCATGTGACCAGGGGGGATGCTGCTGCAACGGTCGTAAGTGCAGAAACTGGTCATAAGTCACTTTTTTCAGTGCCATTGTAATTTCAAACAATCACTCAATGAACTGTTTTAAAATGAAGACTATAATCCACAACATCGTTTGCTTGCTTTTGATTTAGATATTGCCTTAATCCAACCATAGTGGCTTGTCCAGCCAAATTTCTGGCTTAGCAAATGTGTAAAGCAAGCCACTGTGATATCATCAGCAAACTGTGCTTAAAACAAACCAGAGATTGGTGCGATATGTAAATCTATGTCTTTTATGTCAATTCGTTTCTGTTCCCGTTTGTATGTCAGTCACTATAAGGATTTCAGCTGAAATCTAAATATATTTATAGACCTGGTTTTAGATTAGATTAGAATTCTTCATTGGCCAAATGTGATTGGACACACAAGGAATTTGTCTCCAGTTCATAAGCTCTCAGTATACACACAGGCAACAAGTGATAAATCATGATTATAATCATAAAATACATTCATCATAAATCGTAAGATACAACAGTCAGTATGGTCATAGGATACTAAATAAGCAATCAACATAAATTATACTAGGATACTAAATAAAACAATATAAATCGTAAGATACAAGCAATAAAGTTATAGTCATAAGAAGATAAGGAATAGGTAATAGGAAGGATTAGAAGGATAATAGTAATGCAGTCCTACTAGACAGATGGACAGTGTTTAGTTTAGAATTAGTTGTTTAGCAGAGTGACGGCATGCGGGGGGGGGGGGGAAACTGTCCTTGTGTCTAGTTGTTTTGGCATACAATATACCTATATAGCGTCATCTTGAGGGAACAGTTCAGGTCCAGGATGTGAAGCATCTGGAGATATTTTCACAGCCCTCTTTTTGGTTCATGTAGTGTACAGGTCCTCAGTGGAAGGCAGGCTGGTTGCAATTGTTTTTTCTGCAGTCCTAACCATCCGCTGAAGTCTGTGTCTGTCCTGCTTGGTTGCTGGGCCAAACCAGACAGTTACCGAAGTGCAAATACAGACTCAAAAACTCCTTTATAGAACGGTACCAGCAGTTCCTTGGGCAGTCTGAGCTTTCTGAGTTGGCGCAGGAAGAATATTCTCTATTGTGCTTTTTTTGTGTCTGCGTTTCTTTTGTAAAATAGAGTAGGGGTGGGGAAGGAATGAATATATAGTTATATTAAAATCTATGTCATAAAGAAGCAATCAGTGGATTAAACTAATGGCCCAACTAAATCAGGGGGGTCCAATCTTGGTTACTTTGAGACCTGTGAACTTCAGCTCCCAGAATTCTCCAGTCAGCATAGCTAGCTGGGAAATTCTGGGACTTGAAGGCCACAGGTCTTAAAGTGGCTAAAGTTGAACACCCCAGAACTAGATCATTCCTAATTTGCATTATGGTGACTTAAACTAATGCAATTTGAAGTACTTTGAAAATATTTCATGGCAATTCTTGTAAGTCTGATAAGGAACATTTCTGCAGCAACTGCTGTTTTTGCTTGAATGCCATTCTTTACCAAATAAATTTATACTCCACATTCTCTGGGTGGGTGGGTGGGTGTGATGAACACAAGTCAGCAACAGAGCCAAGTCCACAGTGCTAAAGCAAATGTAGTCTATCAGATTTATTTCAAGAAAAGATTTACCTCAGAGCAGGAGGGGTTTTTTTTCAAGCTTGTTGCCCCTTTAGATGTTTTGGAGGATAATCCCACTAACCAAATAACAGAGTTGGAAGGGACCTTGGAGATCTTCTAGTCCAACCCCCTACTCAAGCAGGAGACCTTATACTATTTTAGACAAATGGTTGTCCAATCTCTTTAGTAAGAGATTATCCAGGATCGTGCTCTGACCACTGACGAGTCAGTTAAGGAGTGTATGGTCAAGTTCAGTCTGAACTTGATAGAACATGAAATCAAAATGTATTACTTGTGGTTGGAGACTGGAATGCCAAAGTTGGAAATATTAAGGAGAAAAACATATTTGAATTTTATAGAGTAGGAAATTCTGAAGTGATTTCTTAATTGCTAATATAATCTTTGAGTAATCAAAATCACACCCGTATATATGGACATGACTAGACGGAATCCTCAGAAATCCAGTTGACCTTATGAGTAGTACAAAGAGATGGAAGAGCTCAAAAGATCCTAGCAAACAAAATCATTGCCAGGTGCTAACTATGGAACAGATCAGGAACTACTCACATACAAGTTACAAATCAAGGTGAAGAACAAAGCAAAACCCATCGTTTTCAAGGGGAACCTGAGGTATTGCTTTGTAGTCTTGAATCTGGCTGTCAGAAGAAATTATGAAAATTTGCCAAGAAGAGAAGAAAATCCAACGCTCTTAAATATTTTCAAAGAGATGTTAGAAGACACAAGAAGCAGGATTACAATGACATCTGTAAAGGCATCAAAGACGGAAACAGAGGCAGAAAAACAAGCAAACTCTTCTAAACGATCTCTGAACTCAGAGTTTTCAATCTCAAATTGATAAGCAGGGGATATCCAACTATGGCAACTTTCAGAGTTGTGGACTTCAACTCTCAGAATTCCCCAGCCAGCCATGCTGGCTGGGGAATTCTGGGAGTTGAAGTCCACAATTCTTAAATTTGCCATAGTTGGATATCCCTTGGCGCTAGAGGATGCCAAGACAGGATAGGACAAATAGTTAATGATTCAAAGATGATCAAATAAAATGGAAGGAGTACATCTTAGAAGACATTCCAGCTGGCTGGGGAATTCTGGGAGTCGAAGTCCACAATTCTGAAAGTTGTCAAGGTTGGGGAGCCCTGGACTACAGAAATTGATGGAGTATTTACCAAAATCTGACAAGCAGCAAAATGAGAATCACTAAAGGATCTAACCACACTATCTTAGCAAATTCTAGAGATTGATACAGTGGATATATATCCCTTACATGGAAAGGGACATGCCAGATGTTCAGGATGGCCTTAGAGAAAGCTGAGGAACATGAGACATTAATGCTGACTCATGCTGGATAATTGAGACAGCAAAAGAATGATGCCAGGAAGCAGTCGATACCGGTACGTGGTTCATGGATTGCAGAAAGGCCTTTGATTGTGTTGACCACGTAGAGCTGTCAAAAACTGGGGATTCGGGCCAGTTTGTTGTCTTCCTGGAAAGTCCACACGAAAGCCAGGAAGCCATAATCTCTGCAGGTTGGCAAAGGTCAGCGAAGTAAAACTAGGCTGTACAGGTAGTTGCAAACATAATTGAGCCCAAAGTTTCTGTTGCTAAGCGAGACAGTTATTAAGTGAGTTTTGAACAATGGTCATTGGGTACTTTTTTTCAGTGCCATTGTAACTTCAGATGTTCACCAAACGAATGGTTGTAAGCCGAGGACCGCCTGTATGCCTTCTGATTTATTTAACTCTGTACGCTGAACGTATACAGGTAGTCCTTAAATTATGACTGTAATTGAGGCCGAATTGCAGTCATAATGGTTGTTGAGTGAGTTACCATGTGACTGTGACTGATTTTATGTCCTTTTTGCAGTGGTCGGTAAGTGAACATGGCAGTCATGAAAGGAATCCATTTCAGTTAATGGGGTTTGTTGCTGGGAGCCAGAAGTAAATGAAACAATGAAACCATAACAATTGCATCACATGATTGTGGGACGCTGCAAATGGCCATAAATGCAGGCTGGTTGCCTAGCACCCAAAATGCTGTCATGTGATTATGGTGGGGGGACTGACATCAGGACTTTGATGTCAGAAGGGTCATAAGTAGCTCCAGGGAGTCCATCATAGCTTTCAATGGTTGCTAAGCAACCGGTTCTGAATCAAGGACTACCTGTACCAAGGAACGGTGGATTGGAAAATGGTCTTGATTTTAAAATTGGAAGAAGGAGCATCACTAAGTTGCACTATCTGCTGCAAACTCTGGCATTTGAAAGTCAAGGCACATAAGTTAGTGTGTGTGTGTGTGTGTGTGTGTGTGTGTGTGTGTGTGTATGTGTGTGTGTGTGAAAGGGAGAGGGAGGGAGGGAGGGAGAGAGAGAGGGAGAGAGAGAGAGAGAGAGAGTTTTGACTCCTGGCAACTTCCTAGGGCAGTGGTGGCGAACCTATGGCACGGGTGCCAGAGGCGGCACTCAGAGCCCTTTCTGTGGGCACGCGCGCCCTCGCCCCAGTCCTAGGCCTTCAGCTGGGTTTTATAAATCCTTTTCGCTTTAGGCCTCCGCCGCCGTGTGCAAAAAAAAAAAAGGTTCAATCAGTCAATTTCAACTTCTCGCGGGAAAAAAAAAGATCTTGCAAAGTTGGAATTGATTGATTGAACTTTTTAATACCACCCAGTCTGCCGTTACCACTGCAGCCACGCCCACCCAATGGGCCACACCCACCCAATGGGCCACACCCACCCAATGGGCCACACCCACCCGGCACTTGATGATGCATAAATGGGTTTTGGGTTGCAGTTTGGGCACTCGGTCTCTAAAAGGTTTGCCATCACTGTCCTAGGGCTAAGAGAGAGTGACTGGCTGAAAATCACCAACTGGCTTTATTCTTATGGCAGAACTGAAACTTGCAGCCTCCCTGTTTCTGTCCTGGGGCCATTAACCGCTACACCAAACTGGCTCTCTACATTAGCCAGGCAGAGGACCCCACTGATGACAAGGAACAGGGCAGCCAGCTCTAGACTTGTTGCCTTTCACCTTTATTAGAAGAAACCAGGAAATAAGGCAAAATCCACGTAGGGCTGAGGGGCAGCTGCTTAATTCACCCAGGTCACCGATTATCACGTAGAAGCTTTTGGATTTTGGCTTAGCGAAAGCTAGTCCCTTCTTAGAACCCAGCCTTGCAAAGTGATCAGTCGTGATCTCATTAGCGACCACCTTTGGATTTTCTCTTAATCTGGCTGGGAAGCATGCTGCAGATCCCACCTGTCCTTGAAATGGCTTATCTACATGATGTAATGTTTGGCATCCCTGCCAGGAGGGGCAGCTTCTCAGCCAAGAGTGATGAACAGCCGAACCTTGAATCCCCTGGATATTCTGCCCAATTCCGCTTGCCCTCTGTCAGGCCTCAGACGCCCCCTTTTTTAGACAGCGGTGGGAGGGGGGGAGAAAGAGACCCAGGGCTCACTCATTAAGCAGACCTTGCCTGCTGGGCCTCCGAAAGCAGGGATCGAAGCGACCTCCTCCAGCCTGGGTCTCTGCATTGGGGACTTTTGGAGTTTCCGTTCCAATACGGGTAAGGCCTCGTGACTCATGACCAGAATTTGGATCAGAATCGCTAAGGAAAATGGTTGTTAAGTGAATTATGCCTGGTTTTATAACCTTTTTTATAACCTTTTTAAAATAACCTTTTTAAGCGATTCACTCTTCTAAGGCAGCAGGCCCTAGCGATGTCGTCTAGTGGTATCAGGGGACAGCCCACCATGGTTGGAAACTGACCAAAGAGAGAAGCAACCTGGGATTAAGGAGAAACTTCCTGACAGAGAGGACAATCAACCAGTGGAACAGCTGGCCACCAGAAATCGTGGGCGCTCCATCCCTGGAGGTTTTTAAGAAGAGTAAAGACAGTCACTTGTCTGAGATGGTATAGGTCAGTGATGGCAAACCTTTTAGAGACCGAGTGCCCGAACTGCAACCCAAAACCCACTTGTGCATTGTCGGGTGCCGGATGGGTGTGGCCCATTGGGTGGGTGTGGCCCATTGGGTGGGCGTGGCTGCGGGGGTAACGGCAGACTGGGTGGGACTAAAAAGTTCAATCAATCAATTCCAACTTTGCAAGATCTTTTTTTCCCCGCGAGAAGTTGAAATTGACTGATTGAACCTTTTTTTTTTTTGCACACAGCAGCGGAGGCCTAAAGCAAAACGGTTTTATAAAACCCAGCTGAGGGCCTAGGACTGGGGCGACGGCACCCGTGCCCACAGAGAGGGCTCTGAGTGCCACCTCTGGCACCCGTGCCATAGGTTCGCCACCACTGGTATAGGTTCTCCTGCTTGAGCAGAGGGCTGGACTAGAAGACCTAAGATGCAATCTGGAATTAAGAAGACACTTCCTAACAGTGAGAACAATTAGCAAGTGGAACAGCTTGCCACTAGAAGTTGTGAGTGCTTCATCACTGGATATTTTAAAGAAGAGACTGGATTGCCACTTGCCTGGAATGGTACAGGGCCTCTTGCTTGAGCAGGGGGTTGGACTAGAAGACCTCCAAGGTCCCTTCCAACTCTATTTTGATTTGATTGATTGATTGATTGATTGATTGATTGATTGATTGATTGATTGATTGATTGATTGATTGAAATGTTGACGTGTGGCAACTTGAAAGACAATATTCAGGTTCTGGTGCCATCATTGGAGACAAACTCTTCTCATAGAGTTTGTAGAATACTTTTCTGTGAAGTAGACTTCTAGATTCTTCAAAATCCATGTGATTCTGAAGTCTCCATCTCCCATCGCTCCTGTCTGAAATGAATGGATTGCTTGAAAATAAGCATTGAGTCTCATAGAAAATCTTAGATGGAGATTCCTAGTTACAACTGCGGAAGCAAACACTTGGCAAGTTTTGTTACCTAATAGAAAACAAGAGTGTTTGCATTTACATTTTCGTGCCATGTGTGTATGCACTTCTAAACATATTTATCCACATTGCTGGCCAGGAAGGCTCATCCGGGTCAAATTTGGCCCCCTGAGAGTGTCCCCTCAGTGTCAGTTCTGGGCAACAGAAGGAGGAGTCTCAGTGGTCAAGGACAGGACTTGGCTGTAGACCCCCGGAAGAGGTGGATGAGGCCCTTGTTCTGTCACTTCCTGGTCACCCTGACTATGCAGCTAGGTGACTTTGGGACTAGATTATACAGCCTTATAGATCTGAGTTCGTTTCAGCATGTCAATCAATCCATTCAGAGACCCCATCTCTATGGGCCCGTGTAGATATTATGCGTGACTTTGGTCTATATAGGGCAGTGATCCCCAGCCGTAGCCCCTTGGAAACGCTGCCTGGTGGATTCTGGGAACTGAAGTCCACACGTCAAGGCTGAGAAGAGGTTTGCAGAGTGGTCAATACGTGAAGGTGATACTGGGTGCGTATCCATCTTCTTCAAGGTTGAGTCTCTGTGTGTGTTTGTGTGCGTGTGTGTGTGTGTGAGAGAGAGAGAGAGTGAGAGAGAGAGGAGTGTGTGTGTTTCTCTTTAGTTGCTGACAATTTCTGATATGCAAGTCAGATTATGACCTGTGGTTTTAAAAATGAATTACGGTAGGTGGAGAGAGTGGAGAGAGGCAGATGGCATTAAGATGCCTCCATGCCTCCTCTGAGGGAGTTAGGTGCTTAAGAAATAGGAAATATACAGCAAATAAATAAATTAAATAAGTAAATCAGTCAAGCAAGCAAGCCACCCACCCACCCTTGGTGTTACTCACAATAGCTGTCTAATGTTTTTGCCCTCTCCCTCTCCAAACAGGTTTGTGGTTTTCTGTTTAAATAGCACATTTAAAGTACTTTGGGGGCAGTTTTCAGTACATCTTTTCTTATCCTATCAAGAAGCTAGATGGGCTAAAAGGCTTTTTCTACCATTTAAAAAGTTTTGATCTCTGTTTGATCTCTTACGGTTGTTCTCTGAGTGTGCATTATTGACAAACGTAACGTGAAGTGAGACCCTGTCCAGTTCTCTCACAGGGTGGAACACGTGGTGTGTGTTAGGCTGATGGCTGATATGCCTTCTCAACACAGGAGATTATGCCCATATGTCTAACCCCACAGTCTGCTAGCTGTTGCTACATGGTGTGTGAGCATGTTATCTCTCTGTTGGCCTCTGTTCACTTGGCACAGGGATTGTTGCTAAATATAACCTGTAATCAGCCAGCATTGCAAAAATGTGAGGTCATTGTCAGAGGCTGGTTCTCAGTCACCTTTCTCCCCCGATGCCCACTGGTGGCCCTGCTTCTGGGCAAGCAGGTGAGGAGCAGAACCCGTTTGGCTAATCTCCAGTTGTGGTGGGTGTGCAATTGTTGGTAGCTCCAGTTCAGCATCTTCCGAGCTGCCTCGCAGCTTCCCCTTCTTCTTGAGCGGTTATGAAACTGGATTGGGCTGGGAGAATTGCAAAGTATATTTTGATGAGCTGGCTGCTCCTCACGAACAGGATCGGCTGAGATAGCTGTGGGCCTCCTTTTATAATACCAGCCAGGGACAATTCCTTGTCTTTCCCCCAACCCTCCTAATTTCAAAGCTTGCATCGTTCCTCCTTGGAGCTGGAAAGGAGGGCATCGGAGGGGCCACAGAGAAGCAAGCAAAAACTACTTTGTTTGTCATGGTTACAGATTCTACTTAAAAGCCTCCTTTAGAAGCTTACAAGCAGATGCAAATGCAAGCTGGAACCATTCCTCTTATGCTCCTTAGCTACTGGATGGGTGGATGTTCCTTCCACTAATGCTTGTAGCCCCTAATACTTCTTCCTAAGTGTATCCAGTTGCTTTTTAAAGCTATCCAAGGTCGTATACATCCTAAGAACCTGTAGCCAGAAATACTGAATGGTAGTAGATTCTGTGTACTATTCCTGTGTTTTCTAGACATTCCTATCAGTTATAGGACAAAGCTGTACTTGTACCAAGTCCTGCATCTCCTAAACTTAGTTTCAGTAAGTAAACAAGCTTGTCCTTAGAGGCATGATGGTACAATGAAAAACAGGATGTTAGACACACACACACCCTTGGCCAACTTGTCACGGCATCAATACAAGATGTGCCAGAAGAATTTTACAGATCTCTCCCGCTCTGAAAGGAATGTTGAAATAAGCTCTTCTTCATTAAATTAAGTGGGGGGGGAGTGTTATTAAATGGGGAATGGCATTCTAGCCCAGTATTAAATTAGTGATCTTGTGGGGCTGAAGAACTTTTGATGGAAAACAATGGCTGTCGCCATGGGAAGAAGCAGCCTTAAAGAAAGAAGAAGCAGAAAAAGCAATGGAGGTCTTTAAAAAAAAAAAAGCATTTTTTCTTCTTGTAACAGCCAGCTGGTTTTTTTTCACACACTTTTGATTATGCAAAAGGGTCGTTTCCATGCGTGCAATATAAAATAGGCTGAAAAGGTGTCAGCTTTGCGAGGTAGTCCAGACAAAAAGCACACCAAGAAGAGCCAGGTGGCGCAGTGGTTGGAATGCAGTTATTGCAGGTAAACTCTGCCCACAGCCTGGAGTTCAATCCTGACGGGGCTCAAGGTTGACTCAGCCTTCCGTCCTTCCGAGGTCGGTAAAATGAGATCCCAGATTGTGGGGGGCAAATAGGCTGTAAAACACTTAGGGCTGTAAAGCACTATATGAAGCGGTATATAAGTCTAAGTGCTACTGCTACTAGCTCTAACTTTATTGTAAGATTACATTAACAGACCCTTGCAGTCTGAAAGTGTACCTCTTGCCCCTCGCCTTTACAGGCCAGGAAACTAGGGAGGGTCTCTCCTTGGCCCACCCACATTCCTGATGCAGCAGGCTAAGCTGCGTCTAATCCGGCCATTGACTCGTCTCCGGCTCTTCCCCCTTTCTCCCCAGGTCATTCATACACAATTACACGAGGTAAGGAGCCTTTGTGGGTAAGCAGCAAAGTTATATTGGGGTGGGGTAATAGGTTGCAGCGACTCTTCATATTTTTAAGGCATTAAAGGGGAATTTGCTCCCCTCCAGCTGCTCTTTTCGCTTGCCGGAACATCGCCTCTACATTAGGACTTGCAATGTGATGCTAGTTGAATGATTTAGGGGAAAGGAAATGGAAATTATATTTTTCTGAACCATGTGAGATTGTATTCTTAATGAGAAGGCAGAAATGGTGCAGGGTTTTGATTGTCTTGTATGAGATTGGGCAAGTTTTCAACCTGAGACTAGAAAAGGCTGCTTCTCCTCACTTTTGCTGAAGTCTTTAATGACACCACGGCTCAGAAGTCTGAGCTTTTTATTTTGTAAACTTATTTGGTGCCCCTGAGGCATTTTGCTGGTTGAACCAAGCTGCAAATGGACAGCTTCCCTTTATTGCTACTGGAAGTGAATCAAATTGTTCTGGCACTTGAGGCAAATCCAAAACAAGAACCCAGGTATCTGTTCCTAAAATTGCAAGAATAAAATAATATAATAAAATGCCTAACGACTTGTTTTTTTTTATCGTGACATCTGAAATGAGCTGTGTAAGTAAACTGCTTGATTTTATGTAATGTTATGACCAGTTCACTGAATTGGTTCCTTGATCTTTTTCCTACTTATTCAACGATGCGATCAACAAAGAGGGACAGATGTTAATATAAATTGATATTTCATGAACTTTCAAAGGAGTTAGAAGAGTTACAACATGCTGTTAACATCACACCTTTATTGCAGGGATAAGACCAGAATTTCTGAAAAGCATTTGCCTATCTCATTTGTCTTTTCCTCAGGCATGTTGAACTTCAGGAAGACAGCATTTAAATAAAAATAATTATATTAATAAGTTAATTCTATGGGTTTTTTCCTCCCTTACAGGAAGAAAGATGATCACAAGCGAGGAGGAGAGAGACATAATGAAATGAGGAATCCATCATCAAGAAAAAGATGCAGAAAAATGGGGAAATGCCTAGGATAGACATCTGTGGTCTTCCGTTCAATTGACAGGGAACAAAATTTATCTTCTTGTGATGATGGGACTGGAAATTAATCTTGTAATAAGGAATGAATATCAACCTTCATTCTGGTCTCGCTCAAGAAAACTGCTGACGGAGCCCATGAAAAGAAGAAGTTTTAGGTATAAATTTTGCTTCCCAAAGCCTGCAACAGAAGGTCCATATCTGTCAAACCCAATGGGACATTAAACATATTCTAGAATTTGAAGTTCATTACGTTGCATTTCCAGGAGATGAAAGACGAGGAGAGTCATTTAAAACTAGTTATTTCCACCCAACCCCTCATCTAAATGGAGGCTTTTAAGTTAGCAAATTTACTTTGGAAAAACCCTTGGAGATGCAATCTGTAAATTGATACCTTTGAAATGAATGTCTTCTCCTTTGATTTGGTGGGCTTCTAGCATGAAAAATTGCAAAAATTGTAATTGTTAAGAATGAAGATTTGTTTTAGTTCATACCACCTGGGTAATTGGAGACTCTTTCACCTACTGGAATTTTATTACAGGGTAAAGCAGGAATAGACCCTGCACCATGGCAGAGAAGTGTGATTATATTGCAAGTGTCTATGGTTATGACCTGGGTTGCCGATTCATCAACTTCAGACCGCTGGGCTTTGGTGTGAACGGGCTGGTTCTGTCTGCAATCGACAGCAAAAGCTGCTGCAAAGTTGCCGTGAAAAAGATCGCCATCAACGACGCGCAGAGCTTGAAGCATGCTTTCCGGGAGATCAAGATAATCCGCCGATTGGATCACGACAACATTGTGAAGGTCTACGATGTCTTAGGGCCCAAAGGAGCAGATCTCCAAGGAGACTTGTTCAAGTTCAACGTGGTGTACATCATCCAGGAATACATGGAGACGGACCTGGCCCGCCTGTTGGAGCAAGGACCACTTTCAGAGGAACACGCCAAACTTTTCATGTACCAGCTGCTCAGAGGCCTGAAATACATCCATTCAGCCAACGTCTTACACAGGGATTTAAAGCCGGCCAACATTTTCATCAATACGAACGACCTGGTGTTGAAGATTGGTGACTTTGGGTTGGCCAGAGTTGTGGACCAACATTACTCACACAAGGTATGACTTTCCATTTGTTTGGCTACCATTATTCAGACACTGTTCACAGACGGTGAAATCAGACTTACCATCCCAGATTAATATCAGGCTTTGTGAAATTTGTTTCTCCCAATGACACATTCAAACATTGTATAATAGCAATAGCACTTATATACCGCTTCACAGTGCTTTACAGCCCTCTCTAAGCGGTTTACAGAGTCAGCACATGGCCCCCAACAATCTGGGTCCTCATTTTACCGACCAAGGAAGGATGGAAGGCTGAATCAACCTTGAGCCGGTGAGATTTGAACTGCTGAAGTGCTGGCAGTCGGCAGAATTAGCCTGCAATGTTGCATTCTACCCACTGCGCCACCACGGCAGAATAATAACAGAATAATGAATAAAAGAGTTAGAAGGGACCTTGGAGGTGTTATAGTTCAACCCCCGGCTCAGGCAGGAGAACCTATACCATTTCGGACAAATGGCTGTCCAGTCTCGTCTTAAAAACTTCCAGTGTTGGAGCATTCACCGCTTCTGGAGGCAAGGAGTTCCACTGGTTAATTGTTCTCACTGTCAGGAAGTTTCTCCTTAGTTCTAGGTTGCTTCTCTCCTTGATGAGTTTCCATCCGTTGCTTCTTGTCCTCCCTTCAGGCGCTTTGGAGAATAGCTTGACTGCCTCTTCTTTGGGGCAGCCCCTCAGATATTGGAAGACCGCTATCATATCATCCCTTGGTCCTTCTTTTCATTGAACTAGACCAGTGGTGGCAAACCTATGGCACGGGTGCCAGAGGCGGCACTCGGAGCCCTTTCTGTGGGCACACACACCGTCTCCCCAGCCCCACCTCCTCCCACGGCCCCCTCCTCACCAGCAGCTCCCCTGGAGGAGAGTCACCCCTGGGCGCGGCCCATGCGAAGCAGCGCAGCCAAGGACATGGTAGCCGGGCAGCGGGGACAAGACTCCGCCCTTGCACCCCGTCGCGTGCAGATGATGCTGTGGGGCGCGGGCGGAGGGTGTAGCCGCCATGGCACTGCTGGACTGCCTGGGTGATCTGTGGCGGGCCGTGGAGGTGGTGGGTGGCCCAGTGGGCAGGGCGGAGCGAGAACGGGGGTGGGGGGCAGTTTTTGGGCACTCGGTCTCTAAAAGGTTTGCCATCACTGAACTAGACATACCCAATTCCTGATCACTGATGGAAGTCTCCTCCCTCACCCTCCCTTCTCCACACCTGAATGTCTCTACAGGTAAAACGCTTTCATATGCACTGGGATAACTCACAATCCAACAGGTGAACAAGTTCTGCTGGCACATCCGTGCTTCCATCGCAAGTGGAATTAAAGAGCCTCCTTCCAATAATAGGGTTAACTGTACGGAGCATCATATTAAACAGGACAGCATAATCACAACAGATAAAAGAGAGCTTGAAAACCTACATCTTGCAACTGGGTGCAAACCTGAGAAAGATATGAATGTCTTCCACCTCCTACTGTTAAAATAAATGTGCCAGTTTAAACATGGCAGACATTTTAGTAAATATTTGGTATGGTAACAATTATCACGCCTCATGCTGTTAAAACAGAAAAGGGCCTCCTTGTACAATTCCGTGCATCTGTTGTTCAGCTCACGAAAGATGCGTATTGCGTCTTCTTTCCTAGCAAATGTTCTTCTGACCTTTTTCAAGAGAAACGCGAGAGAGGGATTAAATAAAGATGGGGTGTCACACTGTGCTAATGAATTGCAGTGGGAGCTGGGTCCTTTCTGACATTTCTTCTTCTCATCTCTCTTAGAAGTGGCTTCTTTCTCCAGTAACGTTTAAGTAAATTCCTCCCCTGACATATATATATATATATATATTTATCCCACTGAGCTCTCAGAGCTTTCTTGCTGAAGTGCCGCCTGTCAGGATGGCTTCCACCGGGCCATTCGTGTCGGAGGACCGAGGCGCTATTTACCTTCTGCCTTGATGCCCAAGTGACCGGAGGCAGTCCTTGACTTACGACCACAATTGAGCCCAACATTTCTGTTGTTAGGCAAGACAGTTGTTAAATGAGTTTTCCTTCATTTTATGGCCTTTCTTGCCACAGTTGTTAAATGAATCACTGCAGTTGTTCAGTTAGTGACACGGTCATTAAGTGAATCTGGCTTCCCCATGATGTAAAAAAGAAGGTGCAGAGAAGAGCAACAAAGAGGATCAGGGGACTGGAGGCTAAAACACACGAAGAACGGTTGCAGGAATTGGGGATATCCAGTTGAATGAAGAGACGGACGAGGGGGGACAGGATAGCAGCCTTCCAGTATCTGAGGGGCTGCCCCAAAGAAGAGGGAGTCAAGCTATTCTCCAGGACAAGAAGCAATGGGTGGAAACTAACCAAAAAGAGAAGCAACCTAAAACTAAGGAGGGAATTTCCTGACAGTGAGAACAATTTACCAGTGGAACAACCTGCCTCCAGAAGCTGTGAATGCTCCAACACTGGAGGTTTTTAAGAAGAGACTGGACAGCCATTTGTCTGAAATGGTGTAGGGTTTCCTGCCTGAGCAGAGGGTTGGACTAGATGACCTCCAAGGTCTCTTCCAACTTTATTATTATTATTATTATTATTATTATTATTATTATTATTATTATTATTATTATTATTATTATTATTATTATTATACTGACTTTGCTTGTCAGAAGGTTGCAAAAGGGGATCACGTGACCCAGAGACACACTGCGACCGTCATAAATATGAGCCAGTGGCCTAGGGTCTGAATTTTGATCACGTGGCCGTGGCGGATGCTCAATGGTTGTAAGTGTGAAAAATGGTCATATGTCACTTTTTTCAGTGCCGTTGCAACTTCGAACAGTCACTAAACGAATGGTGGTAAGTCAAGGATGAGCTGCATCGTGCCATTTCACAAAGAACCTCATAATACAAAAAATAATACAAATTCTTGGTCTAATGAAATGTCTGTCCGGGGAGAGCTAAAAGCTCCTCTGTTCTGCCCGTTTTAGCCAGCTCCTTTCGTGGCCTCTGGAGGCCTCCAAAATCGTGCTGCTGAAAAACCTGCAGTGTGATTTCTTTCTTAAAGTAAAACAGGATCATTTAGCAGCTAATAGAAGGAATGGAGATTTTTCCTACCCTACCCAGCATTTGGGGATCAAAAATTCCACCCCTCCTGGGTGATATCATTGCACCACTGCCATTGGCCCCAGGATTTGGGGAACATGAGTGAATTCCTTATGTGTCTATCATACTTGGCCAAATAAAGCCTGTTCTGTTCTGTTCTGTTCTGCTCTGCTCTGCTCTGCTCTGCTCTGCTCTGCTCTGCTCTGTTCTGTTCTGCTCTGTTCTGTTCTGCTCTGCTCTGCTGTGTTCTGTTCTGTTCTGCTCTGCTCTATTCCACTCTATTCCACTCTTCCAATCCTTGGCTTACTTTGATTCCTGTTCAGTTGGTTGCATAAATACGCACGGCATCGTTTGTGGTATTTTCATGGCTTGCCTTTTCCTTCTTCCTAGGGCTGAGAGAGAGGGACTGACCAGTGGTCACCCAGCCAGCTTTCCCATCCAGATTAGGACTAGAACTCAGGTTTTCCTTCTCCTTAATGAAATTATGTCTCATTTTTGGCTAGCAAAATGGAATCTGCAAGAAAATGTTGCAACCTGTTAAAGGTACCAACCATCCCTTATCCTGGACCCTACATTCCTGGTTCCACTTTCTCTTTTTTCCTCCCCTGCCCCCTTTCCCCCGACCTCCCCAGATTCAGTCTTTTATAGCCCTTGAACCTCCCACCTCTACTTCTTTTTTCCTTTTAAAATCTTTTTGTACAGGTAGTCCACGACAATTGGAGCCCAAACTTTCTGTTGCTAAGTGAGACATTTATTGGGTTTTGCCCGGTTGTTAAGTGAATCTGCCTTCCCCGTTCACTTTCTTTGCCAGAAGGTCGCAAAAGGAGATCACGTGACCCACAGGGACACTGCAACCGTCATAATCATGAGTCAGTTGCCAAGTGTCTGAATTTTGATCACGTGACCCTGGGGACGCTGCAACTTTCGTAAGTGTGAAAAGCGGTCATAAGTCACTTTTTCAGTTCCTTTGTAATGTTGAATGGTCACTAAATGAACTGTTGTAAATCGAGGACTACCTGTAGCACTTCTAAAAGCGTCAGACTTCCTATCCCCAATCTTCTGCCACACCTCCCTTGTAAACATCTGGCTTGTGCAGCTGAGGTTGAAGGATGAATTCACTTATGAAACGATGCTACCTCCCAGTTCCAAAAAAACAAAATAAGTTGTATACGTTGTGCAGGCTTCATTTATATATATATATATAAACATTGGAATTTTTAAAATAGCAGCAATAGAAGAACCTCATCTTTTGTGTGGGGCTAAAGAAAGTAATGGCTTTAAGCAGTGTACCATCTTCTCATCAGGGAATACAAGATAATGATAGGAAACCGGCGATATGCTCCTGTGAGTAAATTACTACCTTTTCCAGAGCTCATCTTTGGGATTAATAGCAGGGCCGGGATGGAGATGTCAGCTAGCGCCTGCCAGAAGGCGCAGCCAACGTGATGGGAATGCCCTACTTTGTCAGAGAGTTTTGAAAATCGTTTTTATTTTCTCCTCTGCACACCATGTGTATGGGAGGAGGAAAAAACATAGGTCTAAATAAAGGTGAAATTCATTTTCCCCCCTGCAGTCATCCAGAGGGAGGGGGACCCGCAAAGGGCTTGAAAACAGGAGATTTGCTGCATGAAGCTTAACCATGAGCTACCTCGGCCTTCGAGCAGGGAGAATTCGGTTTTTGCCAGATGGCAGGGGAATTTCCAGTTTGTAGCACCAAGCTAGCAGGAGGGTGCTCCAGTTTTACATTATTTACATTTTCTCTTCCCTAATTTAAGAAAACATGTCACTGCCAGTGGGAACGCTTACTTGCATCTGTGCGCTTCTGGCTCGATTTGCTTCGGGGATTCCGAAACCCCGAACAAAACGGGGGAAATGCTTAGCATTTTGCAAAGACCTTGGATCTCCCCACCCACCCCCTGCTCCCTTCAGGTGGGAGACGAAAGAAGGGAATTGGGGGCTTATTGGAGAGCATCAGGTGCAGCCCCCTCTTCTCCCAGCCCCTGCCTGAGCTCCGTGGCCTTGTAGCTGCCCTAATACAGGTAGTCCTTGACTTACCTTCTTTCATTTAGTAACCGTTTGAAGTTACCGTGGCACTGAAAAAGGTGACTTACGAACAGTTTTTGCACTTGTGACCGTTGCAGCACCCCGCACGGTCACGTGATCAAAATTCAGATGCTTGGCAACTGACTCATATTTACGATGGTCGCAGCATCCCTGGGATCATGTGATCCCCCTTTGCGACCTTCTGACAAGCGAAGTCAATGGGGGAAGCTGGATTCACTTAGCAACCGTGTTACTAACTTAACAGCTACGGTGATTCACTTAACGGCTGTGGCAAGAAAGGTCGTAAAATGGGGCAAAACTCGCTTAATAGCTCTCTCACTTAGCAACAGGATCTTTGGGCTCAGTTGTGGTTATAAGTTGAGGACCACCTGTAATCATATTTAGATCTTCACTCTATGGCAATCGTGAGAGAAAATTCAGGTTGGCCTTCAAGCTTCCTGACGTGCTCTGATCACCCCTGAAATTAAATCCACCCAGTTTGCTGCTGGTGGAATATTCAGGATATTATGTGATCTTTGCCCCCTCTCTTAAATCTCCTTTCTCGTCCGAGAACGCTTGGGGTCTCCCTTTGAGGCCCTGGCAGGGAGCCCAAATGAAATTGTTTGTGACCAGTGCCACCGTCCCATTCATTTTATTGAAAGAAACCTTCTCCAAAAAGTAAACTGGCAGGTGCCAAGGCTGCGAGAGGCCCAGGCCCTTTCCCGCCTTTAGAGGCCTCCTCTCTCTCTGAAGGGAAGGCTTCCTTTCCTTTCATGAACGGGTTTCTGGCCAAGAAGAAGGGATCCACTGAAACTATTGAATGCTGGATCGTGTTTGGAAATGCATTATTGGCCCATCCAGGGTGGGGCTCTTTAGAATTCTTTTTGTTTGGGGCAGGGGTCTTCAAACGTGGCTCTTTTATGACTGGTGGACTTCAACTCCCAGAATTCCTGAGCTAGCATGGCTCAGCTTGGAAACCTCCCCCTTTCCCCTCAGCACGGCTGGCTCAGGAATTCTGGGAGTTGAAGTCCACCAGTCATAAAAGGGCCAAGGTGGCCTACCCCTGGTTTGGGGGAACATTAGCAATTAGAACGGGGGGGGGGCAGAGTTGCTGAAAAGCTGCTTCTAAAGAGCTTTGGCTAAGCAGCCTCAATTGCTTGCCAGTCGCAGGGAGAAAAATGAGAGTTGCTTTTTCAGAAGCGAGGCGCCCATGATTGGTCATGCCCAGTTATAAAGGAGAGCGAAGGGACAAAGGGAAAACAGAAGTGGTGCTTTATTCCTCAGTTGTAATTGTGACTGTGTTGTGGTGTGAACTGCCTTTCCTCGGTACGGATGATTAAGGAAGATTGCTTTCTTCTTTTTGCACCAAGATTGAACTTGCCATCTCTTGAACCGAAAGAAAGAAAAAAAATCAGTCGGGGAACACAAGTTATAGAAGCAAGACCCTTTAGAAGGGCGTAAGGGCAACCGTGAACCTCGGCTTTTGGGTGACTGTGATTTTTGGCAAGGAAAAATGGTTCTTGGCACTCCCTTTTGGCCCACGGGAGTCCGGTTTGGCTCCTGCTGCCCTGTTTATGGGGCCCCCGCCAAGTCTTTCCTCCCATATATATTTCTTTCTTTGGTGCAGCTGGGCTTTTGATCTTGCTTTCATTCGCACAAACATGGGTTGACCTTCACACAAACCCACCTGCTGACAGGGCCTGCAAACTGCATGAGTGTTTTGGTGCCCCAGGATCTCAGAGTGAGCTCACTCTCCACCACTGGGCTGTTTTTGTTTTGAAAGAGAGAAGATTGGGGGGAGAAATGCAGCTTAGCAAATAAATATTTGCAATATATAACTCCAGATTGGTAGAGTCAAGCGTAAGCCCAAACTGCAGGTCAGATAAGATAAAGCTGGGGGTGGAAGCTGCCCATAACTTCAAGGAAGCTTGTGGTGGGAAAGGTTTTCTGCAGATCAGAAAAAAAATAACAAAGTAGCAGAGTTTATTTATTTATTTATAATTTAATTTATACCCCGCCCTTCTCCTCATGGGACTCAGGGCGGCTAACAGCCTCATAAAACTACAATACAAATACAATAATTAAAAGCCGAATTAAAAAGAAATATTTAAATAGGCCGATCAATTAAAATTATCCTTAAAAATCCCCTGAAACTTTAAAATCATTAACAATTATCCCTAT